>NC_138774.1:4393593-4643593 GCF_965119305.1 Pelophylax lessonae | reverse complement strand
GTAGGATATGTAAACGGGTCAAGAAATAAAGATACATGATGAACATTGGTAATTGATGGATTGCTTGTATATAACACAATTCACTTCGTCAGGAGTATATATAGATATAGATATAGATATATATATATATAGAGAGAGAGAGTATGTATATACACTGTGTATACTTTCAAATATATATTTGTATATTCTTTTCTTTTTCAATAAAAATAATGGACAGCAATCCTGGACTTTTTTCTTATATGAGGGCCTGATTGCTTGCAAGTCTACTGAGTGCTGTTTGCCTTTCCTGTGGACAATATATATATATATATATAAAACAAAATATACCCAAGCACAATCACTCCTATAAGCTCAAACTCAAAATTACAGAAATACCCTGAACCAAAGTACCACTGCTGACACTCATGTGTCCCCACAAGATGGATAATATAAAAAAACATATGAATTAGTGCCACGCAGTATTCAAAAATAATATTCCAGGTACATGTGTGCAAATATATAGAACAGAACTATATATATATATATATATACATAGATAGAAAAATTGTAGAAGATAAATCTCACTGTGTAGGGGACCAACACATACAGTGGACTACCAGTGCAAAAAGGACTTTAATAGACGGGTATAGCATTGGTGAGCACACAAGATGTATAAAAAATACAAAACTTTATTCATGATTAAAAACAGATAGAGAGATTGTCATACATTACATCACAGCGACAATAATAAGTCGTAAAAGATTCAGAGTGCAAATATCAGCAATCATATGGTTCAACGCGTTTCGCCAATTTGTAAGGTGGCTTCCTCAGGAACCAATACAGTCAATTGATGTATCCTCTAATCAAAAGAGAAGAAGACGCATAAATAGATATATTCAAACATTATTGTACAACTAATAACGTGTGCCTCGTATAGCAACAAGACACAAACATCTTATAAACGTTAACATGCTCACCCAATTAACAAGGATAGTTAAACTTAGGATTCATGATGTCACGCCAGCCATAGAGCCTGGAGCAGATACCTTCCCAGGTATGACCCTCAGAGGAGGTCAAAAATGCCTAGGTGGCATTGGGGATTGGACCCAATCCATAACTTCCCTGATAGATAATGATTGGCAGCCAGATATCAACAGATATGGAGGTATCCAGCCATTTGTAGAAATTCTCACAGTAAGGGAAGAAGGAAATATCTATATATATGTAGGAAGGAGGATTTGGCTACGTCCAATATCTCTGGAAAGGAGACAAAGAAAGGGGGAGCAAAAGTCATATATACACACACACAGTTTTAAAAAATTATTTTTTACAAAATGAGAAAAAATTGCAAATGGTAAATTCCCAATATTTATTTTTAGGAAATGCTCAGCTAACATAACAACACATATGACAATAAGCAGGTAATGTATCAGAACATATTTAGGAAAAGAGAGGAAAATGTTACAAAATACAATATTCATACTTTATACTAAATAATATTAAATGATATTATATTCAATTATATATTAAATTATATTTGTTGGGATGTTAGAGATAAATCCTGAAAAACGGCTCAGAATTTTTCTAAAACTGGAGTGATTGTGAGCTTCAGTCCCCCCGTTCACATTGGTGAACAAATCACAAATCGCAGCCTATTGCGGGCAATAGAAGAGTCCCAATCGGTGCGTCGCTGACTTTGTGGCACCGCATGGATTTTCAAAAGTAGTTCTTGCACTACTTTTGGTGAATTCGGGGGCAATTTCAATAGACACCTTTCATGAACCCGCACAGATGTCATTCAAATTCATCTGAAGTTTTGGGAGAGTTCAGATAAAGTCACACGATCTCAAAGCTGCGTTCAGAGTGAACGAAAGCTTAAAGTGAAACTAAACCTATCAATTTAACGGTTTTAAAAAAGAGCTACATTGCCTGCATGCTGGCAATACTAAATGTCACATTCACTTCTGGTCTCAGCCAAAGGTTCAGGTTCCGCTGGTGCTACTCCAAAGTTGCGTGATGTAAAGTGCGAATTTGAATCGACTTCACACTTTTTGGATCAAAGTTGCATCAAAAATGGCATCAAAGTAGTTCAGGCACCTTTTCAAAGTCACTGCAAATTTAACCACTTCTGGACCGGAAAGATTTCCCCCCTTAATGACCAGGCCATTTTTTTGTGATTCTTCACTGAGTTACTTTAACGGACAATTGCACGGTCGTGCGACGCTGTACCCAAATAAAATGAATGTCTTTGTTTTCTCACAAACAGAGCTTTCTTTTGGTGGTATTTGATCACCTGTGCGATTTTTATTTTTTGCGCTATAAACAAAAAAGAGCGACAATTCTAAAAAAAAAACAATATTTTTCACATTCTGCTATATAACATTCCCAATAAAATAAAAAAATCAAATGTTTTTATCATTTTAGGCCAATTTGTATTCTGCTACATATTTTTGGTAAAAAAAAATCCCAAAAGTGTATATTGATTGCTTTGCGCAATAGTTATCGTGTCTACAAACTAGGGGAAAGATTTATGGAATTTTTATTTTTGTTTTTATTTTTTTTTTACTAGTAATGGCGCCATCAGCAATTTAAAAATCAAAATGTTTTAACATTTAAAAAAAACAAAAAAAAAAACAAAATTTTCATCCTTTTAGGCCAATTTGTTTTCTGCTACATATTTTTGGTAAAAAACATTCCCAATAAGTGTATATTGATTGGTTTGCGTAAAAGTTATCGCGTCTACAAACTAGGGGAAAGATTTATGTCATTTTTATTTTTTTATTTTTTTTTTTACTAGTAATGGCGGCGATCTGCGATTCTTAGCGGGGCTGCGACATTGCAGCGGACAGATCGGACCCCTAACTGACATTTTTGACACTTTTGGGGGGACCAGTGACATTACTACAGTAATCAGTGCTAAAAATATGCACTGTCACTGTACTAATGACACTGGCAGGGAAGGGGTTAACACCAGGGGCAATCAAAGGGCTAAAATGTGCCTTAGGGGGTGCTTTCTAACTGTGAGGGGGATGGGCTAGCTGCATGAACACAGAGACCTGTGTTCCTAATAAAGAGGATCCCTGTGATTGCTGACAGAACAGTAGTCTGCCTTGTTTACAATGGCAGACCACCGTTCTGTCTCCACGGGGAGCGATCGCAGGTGCCTGGTGGCAATCATAGCTGCCAGACCCACAGATCAGCTTCCCCTGTGGCGAATGGGCACGCCAACATACAGGAACGTCGTTTCGCAGGACAGAGCCGACTTGCCGCCGTAAAACTACGGCAGCTGGTCGGCAAGTGGTTAAAGTCGCACTCAGTCGAACGGGTGCCATTGAAATCAATGGGTTGTGATTCGTAATGCAACTTTGTGTCCGAAGTCGCATGACAAGTCGCACTAGTGGAAACGGAGCCAAATTGTCAAACCATCGCATGGTCGGTGTCATAACTGGTGCAATACCAAGGCAGTTGCAGATCAAACAAAGGGCAAGATGGCGGCTTCCTTACCTGAAAAGGAGAGGAGGGTTTAGTTCCACTTTAAGATCGGGATATTATATCTATATTGAGACATAAAAAGTCAGAGAAAAGAAAACGAAGTAATATCACAAACATTCTATAACAGGGCTCCTAACCTGCGGTCCAGGCCATTCATTGAAATAAACTAGAAGAGAGAGAGAGAGATAGAGAGAGTAGTAGTAGTTATTATTAGTAGTAGTAGTTATTAATAGCAGCAGTAGATTTGAGCAAAATTTTTATTTTTTTTTTGGTTTATTTTTTTTTCCATATTGTTTTTATTTTTTTAAAAATGTTTTTATTTTTTTTAAAGTTTTCGAAAGTTTTTTGCACCTATTGTCTCCAAAGTTTCATTGCCAACTGGGACACACACAAAAAAAAAGGTGTTGTTTAACTTGCAGAAGATGATTGTATTTAATTACTTTTTGCATGAAAAGGAGAAAAAAATTTTGTTGAGATTGTTTACTTTATTCAAACTTTTTGTGTATCACATACAGTGCATCCGGAAAGTATTCACAGCGCTTCACTTCTTCCACATTTTGTTATATTACAGCCTTATTCCAAAATGGAGTAAATTCATTATTTTCCTCAAAATTCTACAAACAATCCCCCATAATGACAACGTGGAAGAAGTTTGTTGGAAATCTTTGCAAATTTATTAAAAATCCCCATGTGCATAAGTATTCACACCCTTTGCCATGTACATAAGTATTCACACCCTTTGCTCAATACTTTGGTGAAGCTCCTTTGGCACCAATTACAGCCTCCAGTATTTCTGAGTATGATGCTACAAGCTTGGCACTCCTATTTTTGGGCAGTTTCTCCCATTCTTCTTTGCAGGATCTCTCAAGCTCCATCAGGTTGGATGGGGGAGGGTCGGTGCACAGCCATTTTCAGATCTCTCCAGAGATGTCCAATCGGGTTCAAGTCTGGGCTCTGGCTGGGCCACTCAAGGACATTCACAGAGTTGTCCCATAGCCACTCCTTTGTTATCTTGGCTGATTGCTTAGGGTCGTTGTCCTGTTGGAAGATGAACCTTCACCCCAGTCTGAGGTCCAGAGCGCTCTGGAGAAGGTTTTCATCAAGGATGTCTCTGTACATTGCTGCATTCATCTTTCCCTCCATCCTGACTAGTCTCCCAGTTCCTGCCACTGAAAAACATCCCCACAGCATGATGCTGCCACCACCATGCTTCACAGTAGGGATGGTATTGGCCAGGTGATGGGCGGTGCCTGGTTTCCTCCAGACATGACGCTTGCCATTCAGGCCAAAGAGTTCAATCTTTGTTTCATCAGAGCAGAGAATTTTGTTTCTCATGGTCTGAGAGTCCTTCAGGTGCCTTTTGGTAAACTCCAGGTGGGCTGTCATGTGACTTTTACTGAGGAGTGGCTTCCGTCTGGCCACACCCATACAGGCCTGATTGGTGGAGTGCTGCAGAGATGGTTGTTCTTCTGGAAGGTTCTCCTCTCTCCACAGAGAAACGCTGGAGCTCTGTCAGAGTGACCATCGGGTTCTTGGTCACCTCCCTGACTAAGGCCCTCCTCAGTTTGGCCGGGCGGCCCGCTCTAGGAAAAGTCCTGGTGGTTCCAAACTTCTTCCATTTACAGATGATGGAGACCACTGTGCTCATTGGGACCTTCAATGCTGCAGAAATGTTTCTGTACCCTTCCCCCGATCTGTGCCTCCATTCAATCCTGTCTCCGAGGTCTACAGACAATTCCTTGGACTTCATGGCTTGGTTTGTGCTCTGACATGCACTGTTACCTGTGGGACCTTATATAGACAGGTGTGTGCCTTTCCAAATCATGTCCAATCAACTGACTTTACCACAGGTGGACTCCAATTAAGTTGTAGAAACATCTCAAGGATGATCAGTGGAAACAGGAGGCACCTGAGCTCAATTCTGAGTGTCATGGCAACGGGTGTGAATACTTATGTACATGGGATTTTTTCCTTTTATATTTTTAATACATTTTCAAATATTTCAAACAAACTTCTCTCACGTTGTCATTATGGGGGATTGTTTGTAGAATTTTGAGGAAAATAATGAATTTAATCCATTTTGGAATAAGACTGTAACATAACAAAATGTGGAAAAAGTGAAGCGCTGTGAATACTTTCCGGATGCGCTGCATTAAATGGAGATAAAGCGAGCGATTGAGGGATTTCCCTTCACTTCCTGTCCAATAGCCTCAACAGGAAGTGAGAGAAAATCCCTCCAAAGTGAGGGAATACCAGAACTCATTGGAAGATTCCCCCTCTCTTCCTGTTCTGGTGACAACCCAAAATTTAGATTTCTTCGGTGATAACGGTCACCAGGACAAACAAAAAGAGAGCGACTCTCCATAATGGGGGCGCAGACAGCAATAAAAACCTGATAGGGGGTCTAGTCCCTCCTCCACTCCATCCAGAACTAAAAATATATAAAGCTGTGCCTTTATTAATTTATTATTTTAAAACTCTTTAAAAAAAAAATGTTGGTCCCCTATTTAGCCCCCCAGGAACACCCCCCCCCCCTTCCTGGTGGAGTTTCCAGCATTTCAGGACCCAGAAGAATCGGCGGTTGGGTTTTCTTGGGAAAATGCACAGACGGTATTATTGTCCGGCCCTCCACGTCGCATGGCCCAGAAATATCTGACATTTTCCTGTTTTCCTGAAGACGCCCCAAGTTTTGCAGGCCAGCGCAGGCCGTGTGTGGGAAAATGTTGGTAGCGCATAGTAAATGAGTGTGTGTTGGCAGGATGATGGCGCAGGATCTCATGTGGCTTCGCACAGCTGCAAAAATGCATTTCAATGAGGTCAATGCGCATTCTGAGCCGTGTTTACTTTATTATTAACTGTTACTGAAATGTATCGGAGGATGGGAGAGCCGGGATTGTGGAGCGACCTTCCTCAACAAGGGTTCCGGGAGCCCTGGGGGCCTCTGGAGGTTTTAGGGGGTCCCTGAGCAAACAACTGAATAATCTCCCACCTACAATGACTGCCAATATATGGGGGGGGCAGCTTCCTACTGGCATCAAATGTAAGGGGTCCATTCTACACCCATCACCAGGCCAAGGGGGCTTTTTTATCTACTGACTAGGGATGGGCTTGATGTTCAAGTCGAAAGTAAGTTGTTCATGTGTTCGCTGAACACAGGAACAAATGGGGCGCTCAGCGGGAAGTGCGTCCCATAATGCACTGCGCTGGTGCAGTGAATAAATTACTGCCCCACACTATATAAGGCTGCTACTTACACGGCAGTTGTGTGTAGTGTAAGATAATAGAGGGTAGGCAGGTAGTTAGTGGACAGTGAGTTGAGTTAGATTAGTGCAGTCAGTGTAGTGTTTGGGCATACACCACTTTTATAATATATAGATATGTTGTAGTCCTGGATCCCCTCTGAGTGCTCCCCAAGTTTTGTGTCCCTGTCACTTATAGTTCATGAGCAGTGCCATGCCAAGCTGACCAAGATTCCCTATAGACGCCAATGTTATACAGGGATCAGTGTCATGCCAAGCTGACTTAGATTTCCCATAGACACCAATGTTAGACAGGGAGCAGTGCCATGCCAAGCTGACTGAGATTTCCCATAGACCCCAATGTTAGCTAGGGAGCAGTGCCATGCCAAGCTGACCGAGACTTTCCATAGACGCCATTGTTAGACAGGGAGCGGTACCATGTCAAGCTGACTGAGATTTCCCATAGACATCAATGTTAGACAGGGAGCAGTGCCATGCCAAGTTGACCAAGATTTCCCATAGACGCCAATGTTAGACAGGGAGCAGTGCCATGCCAACCTGACCGAGATTTCCTATAAACGCCAATGTTAGACAGGGAACAGTGCCATGCCAAGCTGACTGATATATCCCATAGATGCCAATGTTAGACAGGGAGCAGTGCCATGTCAAGCTGACTGAGATTTCCCATGGACACCAATGTTAGACAGGGAGCAGTCCAATGACAAGCTGACCGAGATTTCCTATAGACGCCAATGTTAGACGGGGAGCAGTGCCATGTCAAGCTGACTGAGATTTCCCATCTATGCCAGCCAATGTTAAAAACAGGGAGCAGTGCCATGCCAAGCTGACTGAGATTTCCCATAGACGCCAATGTTAAGTAGGCATGTGAAGAGGCGGGGGGCGTCTTTTTTTTTTTCAATTTTTCAGGTGCGGCGGGCAACGTGATTGACAATGGATTTACATCGGGGGACACTATTTTGTTATTTTTTATTAAAGGACTTGTCAAAAAACTGGCTTTTGTTTTTTTTTTTTTGTACACTTTTTTGGTGAATGGATAGGGGTACGATGTACCTGATATCTATTCACATAGGGGGGGGGGGGTGGTTTCTTGGGGCCCCTTTCTTAAAGGGGGCTTCCAGATTCTGATAAGCCTCCCACCCCCCGCAGCCCCCGACAACCACAGCCCAGGGTTGTCAGGAAGAGACTCTTGTCCCCATCAACACGGGGGCAAGGTGCTTTGGGGGGCAAACAGCCTGGTATGGTTCGGGGGGGCTCGCTTGTCCCCCCCCCCCCCATCCTGGCCAGCCAGGCTGCTTGCTCGGATAAGGGTCTGGTATGGATTTTGGGGGGGACTTCATGTTGTTTTTTTTTTACATTTAAAATACTGAGATACTGTGTGTGTATATATATATATATATATATATATATATATATATATATATATATATATATATATTAAACTGGACTGAGTATATAAATAGCTGGACTGAGTATATAAATGGCTGGACTGAGTTTATAGTTGGACTGAGTATATAAATAGCTGGACTGAGTACTGTATATATATATATATATATATATATAACTGGACTGAGTATATAAATAGCTGGACTGAGTACTGTATATACAGTATAACTGGACTGAGTATATAAATAGCTGGACTGAGTATATAGTTGGACTGAGTATATAAATAGCTGGACTGGGTACTGTATATATATAACTGGACTGAGTATATAAATAGCTGGAGTGAGTAGTGGTCTAAAGACACACATTGTGTAGTCACGGTCAACCGTTGCCGCTATCAGGAAGCCGGTCCAGACCAATAACATGCAGCCAGTGCTGGAATGAGTGCAATGTAGACAGGAAATGGTTTAGGGATTGACCGATTATCGGCAGCACCGATATATGGGGGGCTGATATGCACTTTCCCCAATATATCGGAATCAGCCTTTGGATTTACCAATATTGCCGATATTTCGGGAAAGTGCTGTACCGGAGTGATGCCTGCAGCTAGAGACCTCACCCGGTACCGGCGTCAATAGCCGGCGGTCAGCTGACTTGTAATGACAACCGATGTGGCTTAGAAGCCACTCGGCTGTCATTACAAGGAGCGGGAGGGGACGTCCCCCCTCCCACCGCCTTCCGTGGCTCGCCCGGGTCTCCCGTCCCACCGGGAGACCAGGGCATCCTACCTCCACCGCCGCTGCTGCTGCCGAAGAGAAGACCCAGTGTACTGCAAAACGGGGGGCGAGTAATACCTGCGCTATGGATTTTCTTGGGTTTTTATATATATATATATGTGGTTTGGAGCTGCCACCAACCTACCTCTAAGGTAGTAAGTGAATGAAGGGGTGCAAATATGTTGGTTTACCGGCGCTGCCACAATGCACAAGGATAACCTTAAAACCATATACATGTGCCGTGCAAAGTATGTTGAATGAATCCAAATTATTAACCACTTAAGCCCCGGAAGATTTTACCCCCTTCCTGACCAGGGGGTATTTTGCGATTCGGCACTGCGTGACTTTAACGGACAATTGCGCGGTCGTGCGACGATGTACCTAAACGAATTTGATGTCCTTTTTTTCCCACAAACAGAGCTTTCTTTTGGTGGTATTTGATCACCTGTGCGATTTTTTGATCACGCGCTATAAACAAAAAAAGAGCGTCAATTTTGCAAAAATAACAATATTTTTCACATTTTTTTATACGAAATTCCCCCCAAAAAAAAAGTAAAAATCAAAATTTTTTAAAATTTTCGGCCAATTTGTTTTATGCTACATATGTTTGGTAAAAAAAAATTGCAAAAAGCGTATTTTGATTGGTTTGCGCAAAAGTTATCGCATTTACTAACAAAGGGAAAGATTTTTGTTGTTTTTTTTTTTAACGCGTAATGGCGGCGATCTGCGATTTTTTTTGCGGTACTGCAACATTGGGGCGGACAGATCGGACCCTTGACTGACATTTGTGACACTTTTGGGGCTACCAGTGACATTTCTACAGTAATCAGTGCTATACATATGCACTGTTACTGTAAAAATACACTGGTAGTGAAGGGGTTAACTTTATTTGGGAGGGAGGGGCTGTGTGTATCCCTAGGGGCGTGCTTTCTACTGTGATTGGCTGTGGCTTGAGCTGTAAGGACACTGATCAACGGATCTACATACTAGATCCGTTGGATCAGTGTCTTTACAGCGAGGAGAATGACAGGTGGCTTATTTACACAAGCTGCCTGACATTCTCCCTCTCCCCCACCGATCGCCGAGTGACCGGCGGACATCGGGTCCGCTGGTCACACGCGCGGGGGGGTCCGTGACCACGCGGGAGCGGGAGCGCGCCTCCGGGGGCGCGCGCTCACTCCCTAGACCCTCACAAGCTAGTGACGTAGCCCTACGTCACTTTGCCTGTGAGGGGCTGACTGCCGACGTAGATCGGCGTTAGGCAGTCGGCAAGTGGTTAAATCTTACAAAAGTGCGTCTCCATGTAAAAAACCCGGAAGTGATGACATGACATAACTTCTGGGTACTCGGCGCCGAATTAAAAAAACTGACAGCATTCAAAACAGCCAAACTTGACGTTTTGAATGCTTTTCGGTGCTGAGGAGGGGTTTGGGGACTTTTAGACCCCCAGATCCCTCCACAAGAGTACCTTTAGAAAAAAAAAATTTAAAAAATTTTTTTTTTTTTACATGTCGAAAATATCGGCAGATATCAGCCGATACCAATATCTGATGACCAAAATATTGTTATCAGCATTAACAAAACAAAACAATATCGATCGATCACTTAAATGGTTGAAAAGAGCTGGAGGAAATCAGCAGCACTAAGAAGGGAGAAATTATGAAAAGGTAACAATGTTACTTTTTATGTAACCAAAAAATGACAATTGTTTGTGATACAGAAAGTTCACAGAGCATACATGTTCGGGTTTAAATTTACTTTAAAATAACAAAAATACCCCAAAAAAAGGTGAGAGAACGCGCCGGCCTCGTGCAAAACTTTCCCACCGACAAATGTGAGAAATGTATCATTCTATCCCAAATCCGGGTCCCCTCCCTTTTCCTGGGATTGCATATTCAATAATAGTCACACCTTACATTGACCAGCAAGGCCCAAGTGATAAAATTTCCTTTCCTGACAGACTCCATGGCAGCACACGTATGGGTAGGCTCCGCCTCCTCTCCTACCCTATAGGACCCCACTCCCATAAATTTTTGCTCCGAGCCAGGAGCCGTGTTCCTTTTTTGTCCTCCTTCCGCAAGAGAAGTCTTACCTTATAGGATGCATTTTCTTACATACCTGGTGGCGTGTGGCTTTCCTTGATGATGCCTTTTCTACCTTAGTCCAGCAATCTCAGTACTACTGGGTGGACCCCGGCAATTTGAAATGATGCCGGAAGATGCCATAAATCCTGAATGAGAGGTGGGCTGCATCGCTTGGCCAAACGTCCTTGCTACTAGCGGGAGGCCCTTATGCCCTGACGCACACGCTAGTCTCCGGTTGAGGAGCGTTCCAGGTCCTTCGGTCGGTATTGGTGGTAATGTATTGCTTACTTTTATATTTTATATCGTTTTGCTTCCTGGTTAGTATGGCGGCTGGAGCACTCCTGCATTCCAGGCCGTCGCTCTCGGCTCCTCCCCCCGCCTCCTGATTCCCAGTTGGGTGTTCATTGTGAGGCTTGGTTCCTAGGTGGTCCGCACATGAGCGCACGCCACTTCCAGTCCTCCGTGACGCGGTGGCGTCGGGGGGGCGTGGCTTTACGGCTCCCGGGAAATTTAAACAGCTGATGGAGCTGTCATTCTTGGGATGTCTGTGGGCTTTTGCGGCGGCCTCCCCACGCTGTGTCTCTGCCTGTGTTTGGTAAGTCCTGTGCTGGGTCAGTCCTGCTTGAATGGGGGAGGGGGAAAGGCGGCTATGGGAAGGTAAGATTGAGTTCTTACATCCTTCCTATTGCAGGTTATCTCGCTGTGATTTGCAATGGATGCCTCACCGCCCCCCGGTGGCCAGTCCCTGCGCAACAGGTGAGCTTTAGCTTTTAACTCTCGCTTGTCTGCCAGCTGGCTTACTGTAGCCTGAGCTTTTCTTTCCTTTGTTTTCAGCCCTTTTAGGTCTGACCAACGTCCTGCATCGGGATCAAAGGATAGATCACCTTCAGGCCATCACCATGCATCATCCAAATCCAGGCACCATAGATCCAGGTCTAGGTCTAGGCGCCATGATGATTGTCCAAGCCGGTTTTCCCGCCATGCTGACCACCCCGCACGCAAATCTTGCTGGGGTTGTAGGGCTGTAGTCCCTGAGGATAGATCCTTGTGTGATGCCTGCTATTCTCGGGCAATCAAGGAAAAACAAGTCCCAGATCCACCAGTGGAAACCCTGGTCAGGCGGATCGTGCAAGAATCCTTAAGGGATTGGGATCCCAACCGGCTGTCTGGTCATACAGCTGATACTCCAGTTCTCCCTCAGAGGGAAGACGTAGAGCCAGGCACTTCCCAGCCGAGTCGCTTCTCGGATTCCTCTGAAAGTGAGGATGACTTAGAAGACCAAAGTTCAGGCTTTGATTTTGCCATGATTTCTCCGCTAGTGAGAGCAGTAAAAGAGGCGTTAAAATGGGAAGAGCCAGCAGATTCCCCAGCAAAACAGAAGAAATACTTTAAACACCTCAAGAAAGAACGGGATCATTTCCCTTTTCTGAGTGAGCTGGGGGAAATCATTACAGACGAATGGCATGGAGTTGAAAGAAAGAATTCCTTATCGTCCAAATTTTCCAGGTTATATCCTTTTAAGACCGACAAAGTGAAGCATCTTGATTCTGCACCTACAATAGACGCAGCCTTGATGAGGCTAGTCAAACACGTTACCCTACCTTTGGAAGATTCCGTCTCATTTAAAGATGGTCTGGATAGATGAATTGATACGGATCTCAAAAAGATCTATCTGTTAGCTGGTATGACCTGCAAGCCAGCCCTAGCCCTAGCAGCCACATCCAAAGCTATGGAGGCTTGGGTAGATAACGTGGAGACCACACTGCAAGGTGTCTCAGAGGAAGCAGCCAGAAGCTCGGCTGTGTATGAACTAAAGTTGGCAAAGGACTTTTTGGGAGAGGCTTCCATTGATATCATTCGCCTGGTGGCGCGGGTCATGCTCTCTTCTGTCACGGCCAAACGTGCTTTATGGTTACGTCCCTGGCTGGCCGATCCTGCTTCCAAACAAGCCTGGTGCAGGATTCCGTTTGAGGGTGCGTCCCTTTTTGGCAACAAACTGGACAGTGCCATTACCCGTGCCACTGGTGGTAAATCAGGTTTCCTCCCTCAAGATCGCCGTTTGCTTGACCGCAGAAGATTTCAGCACAAACCAAGTTCGGATCGATCCAGAGAAGCTCGCTCTTACAGGCCTGGACGTGAGTTCAGAAAGAATTGGAAAAGATCTCAACCTACAGGTCAGAAGTTCAACAAGGGAACACCTTCAAGTGGTCGGGAGACCACAAAGTCTTTTTGATATCAGGCCTGCTCAAGCGTTGCGAGTAGGCGCTCGTCTACGTCAGTTTGCGCACGTTTGGGCAGCCTCGATTACAGACCAGTGGACCGTCAAGACCGTGTCTCATGGTCACGTTTGGTCTTTCGAAGAAACTCCAATTCTGCGGTTCATCCCTACGGCTCTACCTCGCGTGGAAGAAAAGAAGTCAATTCTTCTGTCATACGTAGATTCCCTGATCTCTCAAGGTGCTGTCATCCCAGTTCCGGCCGAAGAAAGGTTTCAAGGCCTTTATTCTCCTCTATTCATGGTGCTAAAGAAAAACGGTTCTTGGAGGCCGGTCATAGACCTGACTCATCTGAACTCTTTCATAAAGAAAGAGAGGTTCAGGATGGAGACACTCTTCACTATCTGCCAAGTGGTGCAACCAGAAGATTGGATGATCTCCATAGATCTAAAAGATGCCTATTTCCATGTCCCAGTGGCAGCAGAACTACAAAAATTTCTTCGCTTTGCCGTGGGTCAAGTGCATCTCCAGTTTACCTGTCTCCCTTTCGGGCTTACCATCTCACTTCGAGTCTTTTCAAAGATCTTACTGGCTATTGTAGCTCTGATCAGATCGAAAGGGATCCGACTGTTTCACTACTTAGACGATCTGCTTCTTCTTTCTCAAGACCAAGCACAGATTCTGCAACACAGATCTCAGGTAATCTCCACCCTTCAAGAATTCGGGTGGCTCTTGAATCTGGAGAAAAGCCATCTGGATCCGACAAAATCCTTGATCTTCCTGGGGGCACTCTTCAACACCTCCAGAGGCACCATCTCTCTTCCAGTGGAGAAGATTCCGGTGATCCGCAGCAGAATACAACCGGCAATGTCAACCCCTTATCTTCGGGCATCACAGTGTCTGAAAATAATAAGGACCATGGTCTCCACGGCCCCCATGGTCAAGTGGGCACAGTGGAGGATGAGGCCCTTTCAAATCGGTTTCCTCCGCCAATGGAGCTCCGGGAATCCAGACACTCCTGTACGGATAACATCCTCTATGAGGGCGAGTCTGTCTTGGTGGCTACAACGGGAAAATCTCCTGAATTGTCATTCGATCGTTCCCCTTCCTTGGATCGTTGTGACATCGGATGCCAGCCAGACGGGCTGGGGTGCGCACTGCCTGTCAGAGGTGGCCCAGGGCAGGTGGGACTTTCCCACCCTCGGGTTGGTCTCAAATGTCCTGGAGCTTCGGGCAGCTTTTCGTGCCATCATGGCTTTCCGTCACTTGGTGAAAGGGTCCTCGGTCCTCCTACGGCTAGACAATACGACGGCGGTCGCATATATCAAGAGGCAAGGGGGCACCCGCAGTTCCTCCCTTCTGGAAGAAGTGAAACCGATCATGGCATGGGCCCAATGGAATCTTTCCAATCTATCAGTTGCTTATCTTCCAGGAGTCCAGAACGTTCAGGCAGATTTTCTTTCAAGAACCAATCTAGACAACAACGAATGGTCTCTTCATCCAGAAACCTTCAAGTGGGTCATCTCTCTGGGGATTCTTCCGGAGGTAGACCTGTTTGCCTCTCCAAACAATGCCAAACTGACGAAATTCTACTCGAGATGGCGTTACCCCCAAGCCTACGGGGTAGATGCTCTGACGGACCACCGGAAGTTCCACAAAGCATATGCTTTTCCCCTGGTCCCAGTGATATTCAAGTTCCTGCAGAGACTCAGGAGAGAGAGGGTAGAAGTCATAGCAATTCTTCCGTTTTGGCCAAGGAGGCCCTGGTTTCCTCTGCTGCTCCAACTGAGCTTTCGGGATCCTGTTCCCCTGCCATTCAGGCCGGACCTTCTATCTCAGGGTCCAGTGCTGCATCCATGCCCAGCGCAGTTACATCTCATGGCATGGTCCTTGAGAGGGAAAGACTAAAAGCTCTTGGCTGTCCAAGTGCGGCAATGTCCACAATGATGAGTGCCAGGAGACCGGGCACCAACAAAGTCTACGAGAGGATCTGGTCTAAGTTTGAGGATTACATGTCTAATGAGTCCGATTCCATCACTAATCCTAAAATCCATCACATTCTGGGGTTCCTCCAGACAGGCTTAGACCTATCTCTGGCTGTTGGCTCTCTCAGAGTACAGATCTCAGCAATCTCTGCCTTCATGGGGACCTCATGGGCAAAACATCCTCTGGTCCGGCAGTTTTTCAGAGGTGCGTCAAGAATGAGACCTCCCAGGAAACCCAGGTTCCCCAAATGGGACCTTCCACTAGTCCTTGAGTTTCTCTCAGCAACAGTTTTGGAACATGGAGATTCCTTCTTCCTTAAGAATCTGTCTATGAAGACTGCCTTTTTAGTAGCCATCACATCGGCTAAACGTGTCTCTGAAATTAGTGACCTGGGTTGCAAAGAACCTTTTCTGACGTTTTTTCCTGATCGGGTCGTCCTGGTCCCTATGCTAGGGTCCAATCCGAAGGTAAATTCAGTTTTTCATGTCAACCAAGAGATTGTTTTACCTACATTCAAGTCTCAAGATGACCAGAGTACCCATCCGTTGGATGTGGGCGAAGTCCTACAATCATACTTGAAGTTCACAGCTTCTTTTCGCAAAACAGACTATCTATTTGTTCTCTTCTATGGAAAGAACAGAGGCAAGAGGGCTTCTTCCAGAACTATTTCTAGTTGGATAGTTCAGACCATCCAGTGGGCATATAGAGCCAAGGGACTGGCTCCTCCGGAAGTGGTGACGGCTCATTCCACCAGAGGGATTTCTACGTCTTGGGCGGCTTCCCTTCATGTTGCACCAGATGTCATTTGCAGAGCGGCCTCATGGTCCTCAATTAACACTTTCATGTCACACTATTGTGTTGAACCTGCTTCTTTATCCTCAGTTGATTTTGGTTTAAAAATTTTGTCTGTTGACGGTGCAAATTAAACCTATTTCTGTTTGACCAGCAGTTGCCCACCCGGGTGTGTATGGCTAGTTATTTCCCATACGTGTGCTGCCATGGAGTCTGTCAGGAAAACGGAAAATTTATATCAATACTTGCCGTAATTTTCCTTTCCTGATAGAACTCCATGGCAGCAGGAGTTCCCTCCCATCTGCTGGAGTAGTCTATATATGGAACACGGCTCCTGGCTCGGAGCAAAAATTTATGGGAGTGGGGTCCTATAGGGTAGGAGAGGAGGCGGAGCCTACCCATACGTGTGCTGCCATGGAGTTATTACTAGAAGAGACTTCAATGTGACTAAGGGGAAGATCACATGGTCTCTGCTACCATTGTGGGTGTTTCACTGCATTGGAGACTGTGGAGAATCCATGCTTTGTTACTAAGCTGCAGAGAGATAAGGTGATTGGGAAGGTCAAACCATTGTGCAGCACTACTAAGTAAGCAGGAAGCAGGCGCTGCATATGTAATGAGAAATGCTGTCTGCAGCCCTGTGTATGTATGAAGCACACTATACAGAGGAATGTTTTAGGGCGGGTTCACACCATAGAAACGCAGTCTGGATGCATTCCCAATGCTTTTCTTCATACACATTTTTGATGCGTCCAGTGCGTTTTTGATGTAGTGCATTTTTTCCCCCTCTTTTTTCTTAACCTTAACCACTTGCCAACTGCCGCACGACTATTTACGTCGGTAGTCAGCCCCTCACAGGCAGAGCGACGTAGTACTACTACGTCGCTAGCCTGTGAGGGTCTAGGGAGCGAGCGTGCGCCCCCAGAGGCGCGCGGTCGCGGATCCCCCTACGCGTTTGACCGGCGGACCCGATGTCCGCCGGTCACTCGGCGATCGTCGGTGCAGAGGGAGAAAGGCAGGCGGCTGATGTAAACAAAGCCGCCTGTCATTCTCCCCTGTGTAGAAACAGTGATCATACGGTTCTACTATGTAGGACCGTTGATCACGGTTCCTACAACTCAAGCCACAGCCAATCACAGTTAGAATCACGCCCCTAGGGACACACACAGCTCCTCCCTCTCAAAAAAAGTTAACCCCTTCACTGCCAGTGTCATTATTACAATAACAGTGCATATATATAGCACTGATTACTGTAGTAATGTCACTGGTACCCCCAAAAGTGTAAAAAATGTCAGTCAAGGGTCTGATCTGTCCACCGCAATGTCGCAGTACCGCAAAAAAAAAATCGCAGATCGCCGCCATTACGCGTTAAAAAAAAAAACAACAAAAATGCCAAAAATCTTTCCCTTTGTTAGTAAACGCGATAACTTTTGCGCAAACCAATCAAAATACGCTTTTTGCGATTTTTTTTTACCAAACATATGTAGCATAAAACAAATTGGCCGAAAATGTTAAAAAATTTTGATTTTTACATTTTTTTTGGGGGGGGGGGGGGGGGGAATTTCATATTTAAAAAATGTGAAAAATATTGTTATTTTTGCAAAATTGACGCTCTTTTTTTGTTTATAGCGCATGATCAAAAAAATCGCACAGGTGATCAAATACCACCAAAAGAAATCTCTGTTTGTGGGAAAAAAAGGACGTCAAATTAGTTTAGGTACAGCGTCGCACGACCGCGCAATTGTCCGTTAAAGTCACGCAGTGCCCAATCGCAAAATAGGCCCTGTTCAGGAAGGGGGTAAAATCTTCCGGGGCTTAAGTGGTTAAGGGCCAGTTCACACCACATGCAGTCCAGTGTTTTTTTTTTTTTTCTGCATCAAAAACACATAGATAGTAGGTTATACGGTTTCCAATAGCATAGTTCACACCAGTGCGTTCCAGTTCCAGAAAAAAAAGTAGAACATGCTGCTTTTTGCCTGCACTGGACTGTAACAGAATGCATCAAAAACGCACTGGAATGCACCTAAACACACCAAAAACGCTTGGAAAACACGTCCTTATTTAACCAATTGCCGACCGCCAGTGGTACAAATACTGCGGCAGGTCGGCTCTGTCCCGCGAAACAACGTAACTGTACGGACCATGAGTGGGTGCGTGCACGCCGATTCGTCACAGGGGAAGCTGCGGGTCCGGCGGCTGCGATCGCTCCCCGTGGAGACAGAACGGCAGTCTGTCATTGTAAACACAGCAGACCGCTGTTCTGTCAGTGATGAACACAGGGATCCTCCTATTTAGGAACACAGGTCTCTGTGTTCATTCAGCAAGCCCATCCCCCACACAGTTAGAAAACACCCCCATTTAACCCTTGGTGTTAACCCCCTTCCCTGCCAGTGTTATTAGTACAGTGACAGTGCATATTTTTAGCACTGATTACTGGTCCCCCTAAAAAGGGTGAAAAATGTCAGTTAGGTGTCCGATCTGTCCGCCGCAATGTCGCATTCCCGCTAAAAATCGCAGATCACCGCCATTACTAGTAAAGAAAATAAAATAAAAATGACATAAATGTTTCCCCTAGTTTGTAGATGCGATAACTTTTGCGCAAACCAATCAAAATACACTTATTGCGATTTTTTTTTTTTTTTTTACCAAAAATATGTAGCAGAAAAAAAATTGGCCTAAAATGATGAAAAATTTGATTTCAATTTTTTTTTGTTCGTAATGTTAAAAAACGGAAAGTGAAAAGAAAAAAAAAAAAAAAAAAATATATATATATATATATATATATATATATATATATATATATATATATATATATTTTTTTTTTTTTTTTTCTATTTTTATTTTTTTTTCAGAACTGTTGCTCTTTTTTTGTTTATGATTACTGTAGTAATGTCACTGGTCCCCCCAAACGTGTCAAAAATATCAGTTAGGTGTCCGATCTGTCGGCCGCAATGTCGCAGTCCTGGTAAAAATCGCAGATCGCCGCCATTACTAGTAATAAATAAAAAAATAAATAAAAATGACAAATCTTTCCCCTAGTTTGTAGACACAATAACTTTTTTTTTTTTTTTTTACCAAAAATATGTAGCAGAATGCAAATTGGCCTAAAATGATGAAAAAGTTAGATTTTTTTTTATATTTTTTTATTTGGGAATGTTTTATAACAGAAAGTGGAAAATATTGTTTTTTTTTTTTTTCAGAATTGTCGCTCTTTTTTTTGTTAATAGTGCAAAAAAAAAAAAAAAAGAATTGCACAGGTGATCAAACACCATCAAAAGAAATCTCTATTTGTGGGGGGAAAAAAAGGACATCAATTTTGTTTGGGTACAGCGTCGCACGATTGTCAGTTAAAGTAACGCAGCGCCGAATCGCAAAAAATGGCCTGGTCATTAAGGGAGAAAATCTTCCCGGAACTGCTAGCACTGGTGTGAACTATGCCTTTGGAAACCATTTAATCTACTTTCAATGCGTTTTTGATGCAGAAAAAAAAAACGCACTGTACTGCATGTGATGTGGACCGGCCCTAATTCATTCATTGTGAAGAGATTATAGTCATCAAGCTGGCAGAAATGCTGAATAAATCCCAGCAGGCTAGAGTCCCCCTTTAATATTATTATATTTATCCCCGGCTTCCTGTTTGTTATAATAAACATTTCCTGCGCAGATTACATGTAATGACCCCCCGCTGCTCCTCATTGGCTCCGCAATCCTCGCTGTGTCGGCTCTCCGGGGGTCACATCTCATGTTGTGTTAATGATACAATGTATCGGTGATCCCGGAGATCAGATCTGCCTCTGAGCATAGCGGTGTCACCTGATTAATAAACAGCGAGAAATTATTCCAAATCACATGACTGACACCAAGCGTAGGAGGGAGAGGCACCCATCTGTAGAGGAAAGGGGGGGTTACCTAAATCTACGATAGAACTACAGATACCAGCAAGCCTGGCTCACAGACATCAGCTTGGAGGCGATTTATAAATAATATTTTATATAAAATAACAGCGCCAAAATTTTTACCTAATTTACAGTATACAGCTTCTCTGGGTCTTTCTTCAAAAATGGGGATGAATTAATCCAGCAAAATGTATTTGGTTATTAATTTCCTCTGTTTATTTTTTTACTTTTTTGTTTTAGATTTTTATTTTGTTTTTTATTTCATGCTCTGGGTCTTTCTTCAACTCTCCATTAACAAAGGATGAATTAATCAATTAAAATTTATTTGGTTATTAATTTCCTCTGTTTATTGACAATGTTTATTTTTTTTGCTTTAGATTTTTATTTTATTTTATTTTATATTTCATCATGCATTTTTATTTTATATTTTTATATTTTATATATAAGTTATATTTTTACTTTTATACATTTTTATTATTCTATATATTTTTTAAATTGTATTTCAATTTCATACTTTTATTTTATATACTGTATTTATAGTTGTAGTTTATATCTTTATTTAATTTTTTTAATCAGTATTTTAAATTCAAACAATTTTTTAAATAAAATGTATACATACATATACATAATATATACATATATATATATATATATATATATATATATATATATATATTTTTTTTTTTTTTTTTTTCTTATTTAATGTATACATTTTTTATTTTACATTTTTTTATATATATATTTTAATTTTATACATTTGAGGTCACAGGGACATGACCCCAAATTAACTGGAGGAAACCAATTAAAGCAGTCACTTCCAGCACTAAGAGGTCCTCCGTGAACAGCAAGGACAACGGTAACACCAAAGACCGGAGCAGATGCTGCCCTCCTCAGACAGGGCGGTCCGATTGGTACTACAGAAACAAAATAAATATAGAAGGCGCACAAACGTTCATTCAATATTATGGACAATAAAAAATGGGTACTCACAAAAGTGGTAAAGGAACAAGCCATAAAATTACACACAACACTGGACAGTGGAGACACACATATCGCATTCACATTGCAGGGTGAGACAGCTTAATGCGTTTCGGGGGCGCACCCCCTTCCTCAGAGCTAGTCCTATATTATTCTGTACTGTTACTTTCTATTTTTATTTTATACATTTATAGTTTAAATTTATATATTTTTATATATATATATATATATATATATATATATATATATATATATATAAAATATATATATATATATATATATATATATATATATATATATATATATATATATATATATATATATATAATTTATTTTATACATTACTTTTTTTTGTATTTTTAATTTATATTTCTATAAAAGCATTTTATATATTTATAGTTTTAATTTATATATTTCATTTATTTTTTATTTTTTTTATTTAGGATTTTAAAATTAAACTATTTTTTATTTTAATTTTATGCATTTTTTATTTTATATTTTTAATTTATATTTGTATTTTATACATTTGAAGTCCCATGGACATGACCTCAAATTAACTGGAGGAAAGTTCAAAACGAATCTTAAGCTGGCCATATATTATACAATTTACTTAATCAATTTCCTTTAGATTTACCTTCAACTAAGTAGTGCAAGGGCCGGCCTGATTGCAAAAATGTAAAGTGTTTAGGTTTGACCTCATATGTTATGGTTAGGGTAAATCTAAATGAAAATTGTACAAGATAATTGAATAATGTATGGCCAGCCTTAGAAAGTATTATTTTTACTGAAAGGGTAGTTGATGCTTGGAATAAACTTCCAGCAGAGGTAGTGAGACAGTCAACAGTAAATGGCTTCAAACATGTTTGGGACGAACATAGATCTATACTCAGACTATAAAGTTAACGAAAAAAAAAATCCCACAAAAATCCCCCAAAATATATTTTTGATATATTATTATTCTATATTAATTGTTATTGTTATTTATATATATATATATATATATATATATATATATATATAAATAAAACAATAAAAATAAATATAGAATAATAATTAATGTTTAAAAAAACAATTATATATATATATATATATATATATATATATATATATATATATATATATATATACACACTATACTGTATATATATATATATATATATATATATATATATATATATATATATATATATATATATATATATATAATATACATTTTTTTGTAACTTTATTCTATTTGGTATTTTTAATTGATGTTTCTGTAAAAGTTTTATTTTACATATTTAGAGTTTTAATGTATATCTTCATTTTATATATTATATTATTATATATTTTACTTTTTTAGTTAGTATTTTATATGTAACCTATTTTTTTGCTTTATCTTTATAAAATATTTTTTTTTTATATTTTCAATATATTATTTTATTTTATACATTTAAGGGCATGTGGACATGACCTCAAAATAACTGGAGGAAAGTTCAATTATATAAAATAAAGTTAACAAAATAAAAAACAAAAAACAAAACAAACAAACAACCCCCCCCCCCCCAAGAAAAAAAAAAATGGGCAGACTCGATGGACTACTCAGCTTTTTTTCTGCCATCACTTTTCTATGTTTCTGTCTGTGTTTTTATTTTATACTTTTATTTGATATATTATTATTCTAAATTGTTAATTTCTATTAACTTTTATATAATAAAAAGTATATAATACTTTTAATTTACATTTCTTTAAAAAGTTTTATTTTATATATTTATAGTTTTAATTTAGATCCTCATTTTCTATTTTACTTTTTTATTTAGTATTTTAAATGTAACCTATCTTTTTATTCTAATATTATATATATATATTTTTTTTCAATTTGTTATTTTATTTTATACATTTGAGGTCACATGGACATGACCTCAAATCAACTGGATTAAAGTGCAAAACTAATTTTAGAAAGTATTATTTTACTAAAATGTTAGTTGATGCTTGGAATAAACTACCAGCAGAGGTAGTGAGACAGTCCACAGTAAATGGCTTTAAACATGCTTGAAATAAACAACGATCTACTGTATACTTAGACAATAAAATTAACAAGAAAAAAAAAAACACTAAACAAAAAATAAATAAATACATAAAAAAGGCAGACTCGATGGACGTCTTTTTCTGCAGTCACTTTTCTATGTTTCTATATTTTTAATTTTTATTTGTTATATTATTATTCTTTATTGCATATTTCTATTCTATTAATATTCTTCTTTATTGTATATTTCTATTCTATTATTATTATTCTTTATTGTATATTTCTATTAGATTTGTATTTTATACATTTATGGTTTTAATTATTATCTTTATTTTATCATTTATTTTATACATTTTTTATTTAGTATTTTTAATTTATATTTATATTTCAGACAAATTGTCACAACTACACCATCACAGTGTGGTACTGTGGTTGTATAAAACTTGTGCAAAGTGCCACGATCTAATGGATATGTAAAAGAACTGACTGGAAATCATGGACTTTATAGGCACCAAATACATAATTTTATTGGTATAAATTCATTTTTAAAAGCAATGATTTGAAAATGTATAATCAGAGCAGGCTACCAGTATGTTCAAATGACCCAGGCCACTCACATAAGGAGTTTACATCAGCGACTGTTTGCTTGAAAGCTATTGGAATCCAGGAGAGTTAGGCAGAGGTCAAGGTAGCCCTGTTATAGCTCAACATATTTCTAGTTTTATATTTTAAATTTTTAAATTTTTTCTTTTGTATTTTTACTTTACACATATTTTTAATTCATATAATTTTAATTTTATTTTATTTTTTTATTTTTTTTATTTTATACATTTTTTATTTTATATTTTTGGTACTGAAATTCTTATCGAGAATGGATCAATGAAGGGAGGCCATTCCTGTACGCTCCTCCTCCAAGCTAACAGACTGACTGGAGAGGAGACTGCACTGTCCACAGTTCCTGTGAAAACCAGACGTTCGGGGAAGTCACGCTAAGAGAGCAGAAGCCAGCAGCTTTGAAAGCTGTAAAGGACAAGGCCTGGGGAAAGGAGTCGAGACAATGTCAAAGAGCTGAATTTTGGTCTCATCTGACCACAGAACTTTCCTCCAATCCTTCTCCGAATCATTTAGATGTTCATTGGCATGACTGTACACCCTACAGTCACCATCCCTACAGTCACCATCCCTACAGTCACCATCCCTACAGACACCATCCCTAAAGACACCATCCCTACAGATGCCATCCCTACGGACGCCATCCCTACAGACACCATTCCTACAGACACCATCCCTACAGACACCATCCCTACAGACACCATTCCTACAGACACCATCCCTACAGACACCATTCCTACAGTCACCATTCCTAAAGTCACCAACTCTACAGTCACCATCCCTACAGTCACCAACCCTACAGTCACCTTCCCTACAGACACCATCCCTACAGACACCATTCCTACAGTCACCTTCCCTACAATCACCGTCCCTACAGTCACCGTCCCTACAGTCACCGTCCCTACAGTCACCTTCCCTACAGTCACCTTCCCTACAGTCACCATCCCTACAGACACCATCCTTACAGTCACTGTCCCTATAGTCACCGTCCCTACAGTCACCATCCCTACAGTCACCATCCCTACAGTCAAGCCTGGAGGTGGAAACATGATGCTTTGGGGCTGTTTCTCTGCTAAAGGTACAGACTGACTTTGCCGCATTGAGGACCCAATGGACGGGGCCATGTATTGTAAAATCTTAGATGAGAACCTTCTTCCCTCAGTCAGAACACTGAAGATGGGTCCTGGATGGGTCTTCCAGCATGACAATGACCCAAAACATACCGCCAAGGCAACAAAGGAGTGGCTCAAGAAGCACATTAAGGTCATAGAGTGGCCTAGCCAGTCTCCAGACCTTCATCCTATAGAAAATTTATGGAGGGAGCTGAAACTTTGAGTTGCCAAGAGACAGTCAAGAAACCTTAAGGATTTAGAGAAGATCTGTAAAGAAGAGTGGACCAAAATCCCTCCTGAGATGTGTGCAAACCTGGTCACCAACAACTTTTTAAATACAGTGCAGTACTGCATCCCAAAAAAATGTAACAGAATTCTGAGTTTGAAAGTCAGAATTCTGACACTACAAGTTTGGCCCATGCTAAACTTCATTCATCAGAATTCTGAGATTAAAAGTCAGAATTCTGAGTTTGAAAGTCAGAATTCTGAGATTAAAAATCTGAATTCTGAGAATAAAAGTCAGATTGCTGAGATTAAAAATCTGAATTCTGAGTTTGATTGAAAGTCAGAATTCTGACAATACAAGTTTGGCCCATGCTAAACGTTATTAATCAGAATTCTGAGATTAAAAGTCATTATTCTGAGATCAAAAATCAGAATTCTGAGAATAAAAGTCAGAATGCTGAGATTAAAAATCAGAATTCTGAGTTTGAAAGTCAGAATTCTGACAATACAAGTTTGGCCCATGCTAAACGTTATTAATCAGAATTCTGAAATTAAAAGTCAGAATTCTGAGTTTGAAGGTCAGAATTCTAAAATTAAAAATCACATTTCTGAGAATAAAAGTCACAATGCTGAGATTAAAAGTCTAAATTCAGAGTTTGAAAGTCAGAATTCTGACATTAGAAGTTTGACCCATGCTAAACTTTATTGTTCAGAATTCTGAGATTAAAAGTCAGAATTCTGAGTTTGAAAGTCAGAATTCTGAGATTAAAAATCAGAATTCTGAGAATAAAAGTCAGAATGCTGAAATTAAAAATCTGAATTCTGAGTTTGAAAGTCAGAATTCTGACAATACAAGTTTGGCCCATGCTAAACTTTATTAATCAGAATTCTGATATTAAAAATCTGAATTTGGAGTTTGAAAGTCAGAATTCTGACAATACAAGTTTGGCCCATGCTAAACTTTATTCATCAGAATTTCTGAGATTAAAAGTCAGAACTTCGAAGATTAAAAGTCAGACTTCTGGGAATAAAAGTCAGAATTCTGGTCTCCTATTACGCCCCTAACAAAAATCCCCTGTATTTTCTCTCCCATTTATTATCAGTCATGTCACGTCAAAGTGTTACTCTCCTACTCTGTGGCGATTCCAACCAAGTACTTCATCCTCTTTTGGATATATCCCCGGCCCCTTCCTCAGCACAACGCCTCTCCTATCAACAACTCTTAAGCCAACACTCGCTGTTGGACTCCCGGCGAGAACAAAACCAACCAAGGTGATAATACACCCACTACTCCTTCCCTCATAAGCTGTTTTCCCGCATTGACCACATCTTTGTCAGTATAGGCACTTCGCCACTTATCCTGGCCTTGGCCATTGTACCCTGCGCCTGGTCAGATCACAATGCAGTCATCACCTCCTCCTCCTCTCTCATTCCAAGACCTAATCAGCAGTCCTGGCAGCAGCCTGTTGGCCAATCCCACTCATCGCCTAGAAATTGAAGGTGCCATTAAGGACTACCTTACTAACAAAATGTCCTTGGACATCTCACCAAGCGTCTTACCGATCCCCCTCCATAAACGACTAGAATAAGCTTCTTATAAGGCCTCAGAGGTCTTCCAAAACTCGCCCTCTCCATCAACTAAACAGATCTTTGAAAAAGCACGAATAGAACTCCAAAACTCGCCCTCTTCGTCAACTAAACAGATCTTTGAAAAAGCACGAATAGAACTCGACCTCTCCTTGACGGAATTGGCCAAAAAGCTTCTTCGAAAATCACAACACACTTGTAGCACTGCCCCCTTGAGGGCTGCTGGTTGATGGGTGTTCCTCAGCACTCCTGTGACCCTGTGAACCGTGCAACCCACCTGACAGTCTAGGTTCCAACATTATATGTATACCTTTAAAAACACACTGACCCAAGATAAATGAGGTTTTGCTGTTTACGTAAAGGATAAACAAGTATAACTCTATCATTCAGCCGAATCCCGCCTAAACCAACAGGGTTCAGTGAAAATGACAAATAAAGAATTACTATATCAATGAACAATGGTAGAACAATACTCTAAGATTTGAAACAGTAACTGAGGACCTTTATAATAATGCTATGTTTGTTAGCTTAAAGGAAAACTCAGCTATCTTAGTGCTATTAATGTCCAAACTAAGAATGCTGTAAACAAATCAAGGCTGTCCCCTTTAAGATGTATCAGGTGTCGACACCCCTCTCCTAGCAAGGCCTTGCTAAATCTTCACCGGCAGTTGGAGCTCTTATCACTGTCCAAGGTGATAATTTGTAATCCCAAGGGAGGTGATGTATGCAATAATGTCTGCAATCAGTGTGTTGATGGGAAAGGTTATACTTGCGGTCAGGATTCCGCACAAGCAACCTCTCTCTCTTGGATGTCCATTCATGAGGGTCCTATAAGACAGGCGATGTGCTCTCCCACGCCCTGGCGTCTGGGAGTGAGCGATACTCTGCTTCCTCAGGCTGTCCGTCCGGTCTTCACTCGCTTCTTCTTCAGCTATGCTTTGACAGTGTAGCTATCAACATCCGCTCTGCTGAGGACGAGCTCTGCACTCAGGTAAGGCCTCGTGTACTAGGCCTCAGCCACCACCTGTCCTGTATGCACACAACAGGCTGATCCACACTCACTGGGTTGCGGAAGCAAGAGAGCGCTCACACTATGGAGCAGATAGGTTTATAGTCTCTCCCATGGTCCTTCACTTCCCCATTGCTCCCTGGGAGCTTCCACAGATTTATTTGCATCATTTATCATTTTCCTTCCACTTCACAATTATGGCCACATTGTGTCGGTCTATCACATAAAATCCAAATAAAATACATTTACGTTTTTGGGTGTAACATGAGAAAATGTGGAAAATTTCAAGGGGTGTGAATAACCTTTGTGAAAAAACAGCATCATGAAGGCCAAGGAACACACCAGACAGGTCAGAGATAAAGTTGTGGAGAAGTGTAAAGCAGGGTTAGGTTTTAAAAAAATCTCCCAAGCTTTGAACATCTCACGGAGCGCTGTTCAATCCATCATGTGAAAATGGAAAGAGTATGGCACAACTGCAACCCTACCAAGACATGGCCGTCCACCTAAACTGACCGGCCGGGCTAGCAGAGCATTCATCAGAGAAGCAGCCAAGAGGCCCATGGGAACTCTGGAGGAGCTGCAGAGATCCACAGCTCAGGTGGGAGAATCTGTCCACAGGACAACTATTAGTCGTGCGCTCCACAAATCTGCCCTTTATGGAAGAGTGAGAAGAAGAAAGCCATTGGTGGAAGAAAGACATAAGAAGTCCTGTTTGCAGTTTGGGAGAAGCCATGTGGAGGACACAGCAAACATGTGGGGGAGGAGCTCTGCTCAGAGGAGACCAAAATTCAACTTTTTGGCATAATGTAAAGCTGGCTGCTATATTGCAGTTCTGACCTATGAAATTCCCACATCACAATGGCAGTGCACTTGCAGGAGCCAGATCTACACTGTAAATATCGAGGCTGTGTCTGTAAGGGAATCCAATCTCAGCTATGTGCTGTGTGGGGAGGAAGAGATTGGCTATGCGCAGTGCGGGGATGAGAGGAGCTCTGCTGAGTGCTTTGCCAGCAGTGACCCTGTCCTCTTCTCTGCTGCCCTGCTGACCCCTGTACACTGCACTGCTGACCCCTGTCCTCCATCCTGCTGACCCCTGTACACTGCACTGCTGACTCCTGTCCTCCATCCTGCTGACCCCTGTACACTGCACTGCTGACTCCTGTCCTCCATCCTGCTGACCCCTGTACACTGCACTGCTGACCTCTGTCCTCCATCCTGCTGACCCATGTACACTGCCCTGCTGACCCCCTTTCCTCTGCCCTCTGCCCTGCTTCCCTGTCATCTGCCTGATAACCCCTGTTCTCCACCCTGCTGACCCTGCAGAAGACCCCTATCTTCTGTCCTACTGACCCCTGTACACTGCCCTTCTGACCACTGTCCTCTGCTCTACTGAACCCTATCCTCTGCCCTACTGACCCCTGTACACTGCTCTTTTGACCACTGTCCTCTGCTTTACTGACCCCTATCCTCTGCCCTACTGACCCCATTTATAGTCCCCTTCTGACCTCTGTCCTCTGCCCTGCTGATGCCCTGAACACTGCCCTAATGACCCCCTGTACACTGCTCTACAGACTCCTGTACACTGCCCTGTTGACCCTCTGCACACTACCCTGCTGATGCCCTGAACACTGCCCTATTGACTCCTATACACTGCCCTACTGACCCCTGTTCGCTGCTCTACTGACTCATATTCGGTCCCCTTCTGACCCCTTGTACACTGCTCTACTGACTCCAATACACTACCCCACTGATCCCCGCTCACTGCGCTACTGACCACTATCCTCTGCCCTACTTACCCCTGTACACTGCTCTACTGACTCCTATACAATGCCCCACTGACCCCTGCTCACTGCTCTACTGACTCCTATACACTTCCCTACTGACCCCTGTTCACTGCACTACTGACTCCTATACACTGCCCCACTGACCCCTGCTCACTGCACTACTGACCAATATCCTCTGCCCTACTGACCCCTGTACACTGCTCTACTGACTCCTATACACTGCCCTACTGACCCCTGTTCACTGCTCTACTGACTCCTATACACTTCCCTACTGACCCCTGTTCACTGCACTACTGACTCCTATACACTGCCCTACTGACCCCTGCTCACTGCACTACTGACCAATATCCTCTGCCCTACTGACCCCTGTACACTGCTCTACTGACTCCTATACACTGCCCTACTGACCCCTGTTCACTGCTCTACTGACCAATATCCTCTGCCCTACTGACCCCTGTACACTGCTCTACTGACTCCTATACACTGCCCTACTGACCCCTGTACACTGCTCTACTGACTCCTATACACTGCCCTACTGACCCCTGTACACTGCTCTTCAGACTCCTATCCTGCTGTACACTGCCTTCCTTCTTCTGTTCACAAAACGCATAGGTGTGAATGTAGCCTAATTCTTAAAGGCACCCCCATGCATTTGTGAACGTAAAAGTTTTTGCACGCTCGCCAAAATGCATGGTGGTGCAGGTTTTGCTGCGGGTCAGAGACTTATAGCATTTCATGAGCATAGGGCAGCCCATTAAAATGAATGATGCATGAAACGCGCAGAACCGCATGTGTGTTCCGACGGTATGAAGGGAGCCTAAAAATAAAAACGTATTTCTACATTGATTTCAATCTGCTCCACAACACCAGGACCCCCCCTCCCCCCCCTCAACATCATTATCTTCATGAGTCTCCCCCTTGACACCCTTCCAGCGAAGTCAGAGATCCATTTTGCGCCCCCGATAGGCGTTGGCGTCTGTCGCTTCCTCCACGTGCCTTCCTCTTCTGTCTGGTTAGAGAATGATAAAGGTCAGACGTTTGATTTAATCGCCGCGCTCCGTCCTCCCTCTAATATCCCCCCCAATATATAACGCGCCCCCCCCCCCTCGATTGCCCGCAGAACCTCCGCCGTCGCCCGAAGCTAATTCAATCTCCGGATGATAAAATATTCATGGCGTTATTTTTCTTTTTGCGCTTCCAGAAAATGAATTTGGAACTCTAATGTGTCTTATGCAAATCTTGTTACAGTAGCAGAAAACAATCGCAGAGACATTTCTTTATCTGACGATTTCCATTTTTATCTTATTTCGCGTCCTCGTGAATAAACGTCGCGGAGAGACCGCCATCAGGGGGGAGGGGCGAGGGATAGAAAAATACTCCCAGACGTAATGCCCGCCGCTATCTGCGTTGGTGGAGACGGATCTTCTTCCGTCTTCGTCTGCGCTCAGGGCGATGCGTCACGCGATTTTCATTGTACGACGCTCCCGTCTATGTCAGCGCTACATTGTTCTCCGATACAAATCATCAATGTCGGGGACTTTTCTCGTGGGCCCCCATTCACATCGATCTGAAAGGAGTGTTTTGTTCGCATGTTCCTTTGCGCGTTTTTCACGCAACGTGCATAGGGCAGCCCATGGGTTTGAATGGATTGCCGTACGCCCGAAAAACGCGGCAAGGCAGCTCATGGAGCTTTTTGCCATTTTCAGTTTTGCGCATTTTTACCACGCTTGTCGCGAAAGGTATGTTTCGCTTTTTTTCGTGGCTTTTTGCGCATTTTTCATGCATAGGGCAGCCCAATTATTCAAATAGGTCGATGTACGCATGACAAACATGGCAAAGTAGCTTGTGGAGCTTTTTGCCATATTCAGTTTTGCGCATTTTTATCACGCTTGATGCAAAATACATGTTTTTTTTTGTTTTGTTTTGGGGGTTTTTTTTGCATGGCTTTTTGTGCATTTTTCGCGCATAAGGCAGCCCAATGATTTCAATAGGTCGATGTACGCCCAACAAACGCGGCAAGGTAGCTCATGGCGCTTTTTGCTAGATTCAGTTTTGCGCATTTTTATCACGCTTGATGCGTAAGGCATTTTTTTTTTTACATGGCTTTTTGTGCATTTTTTCACGCATAGGGCAGCCCAATGATTTCAATAGGTCGATGACAAACGCGGCAAGGCAGCTCATGGAGCTTTTTGCCTTATTCAGTTTTGCGCATTTTTACCACACTTATTGCTAAAGGTGTGTTTAGCTTTTTTACGTGTCTTTTTGCGCATTTCTCGTGCATAGGGCAGTCCAATGATTTTAATGGGTCGATGTACACACGACAAATATGGCAAAGTAGCTTGTGGAGCTTTTTTCAATGTTCAGTTTTGCGCATTTTTAATCACACTTGATGCGAAACGTGTGGTTTTTTTATTGCGTGGCTTTTTGCACATTTTTCGTGCACAGGGCAGCCCAATGATTTTAATGGGTCAATTTACGCATGATAAAGCAAGGTAGCTCATGGAGATTTTTGCCATATTCAGTTTTGCGCATTTTTATCACGCTTGATGCGAAAGGCATGTTTATTTTTTTTACGTGGCTTTTTGCGCATTTTTCGTGCATAGAGCAGCCTAATGATTTCAATGGGTCAATATATATACAGCAAAGGGCAGCCCAATGATTTCAATAGGTCGATCTATGCATGACAAACGCGGCAAGGTAGCTCATGGAGCTTTTTGTCATATTCAGTTTTGCGCATTTTTACCACGCTTGTTGCAAAAGGTGTGTTTAGCTTTTGTATGTGGCTTTTTGCGCATTTTTCGCGCATAGGGCACAGCCCAACGATTTTAATGGGTCAATGTATGCATGACAAACATGGCAAAGTAGCTTGTGGAGCTTTTTGCCATATTCAGTTTTGCGTATTTTTAATCACACTTGATGAGAAACGTGTGTTTTTTTTATTGCGTGGCTTTTTGGGTCAATATATATACAGTATATACGCATGACAAACGTAGCAAAGTAGCTCATGGAGCTCTTTGCCGTACTCAGTTTTGCGCATTTTTTATCACACTTGATGCGAAATGCGTGGGTTTTTTTGTTGTTTTTTTTAATTGCGTGGCTTTTTGCGCATTTTTTGTGCAATGGGTAGCCCAATAATTTCAATGGGTCGATGTACGTATGACAAACACGGCAGGTAGCTCATGGAGATTTTTGCCATATTCAGTTTTGCGCATTTTTACCACGCTTGTTTCGAAAGGTGTATTCAGCTTTGTTACGTGGCTTTTTGCGCATTTTCATGCATAGGGCAGCCCAATGATTTTAATGGGTCGATGTACGCATGACAAACATGGCAAAGTAGCTTGTGGAGCTTTTTGCCATATTCAGTTTTACGTGTTTTAATCACACTTAATGCGAAACGTGGGGTTTTTTTTATTGCATGGCTTTTTGCGCATTTTTTGTGCAATGGGTAGCCCAATGATTTCAATGGGTCAATATATATATATATATACAGTATATACGCATGACAAACGTAGCAAAGTAGCTCATGGAGCTTTTTGCCGTTCTCAGTTTTGCGCATTTTTATCACGCTTGATGTGAAAGGCATGTTTATTTTTTTATGTAGCTTTTTGTGCATTTTTCGTACATAGGGCAGCCCAATGATTTCAATGGGTCAATATATATATATACAGTATATACGCATGACAAACGTAGCAAAGTAGCTCATGGAGCTTTTTGCCGTACTCAGTTTTGCGCATTTTTATCACGCTTGTTGCGAAAGGCATGTTTTTTTTTTTTGCAGGGCTTTTTGTGCATTTTTCGTGCATAGGGCAGCCCAATCATTTTAATAGGTCCATGATAAATGTGGCAAAGTAGCTCGTGGAGCTTTTTGCCATAATCAGTTTTGCGCATTTTTACCACGCTTGTTGAGAAAGACATGTTTATTTTTTTTTTTTTTTTACGTGGCTTTTTGTGCATTTTATGTACATAGGGGCAGCTCAATGGTTTCAATGGCCGGACGTTTGCATGACAAACATTGCAAGGTATCGCATGGAGATTTTTGCCATGTTCAGTTTTGCGCATTTTTACCATGCTTGTTGCAAAAGGCATGTTTTTTTTTTTTTTTTTGTTTTTTTTTTTACGTGGCTTTTTCTGCATTTTTTGTACATAGGGCAGCCCAATGATTTCAATGGGTCGATGTACGCATGACAAACGTGGCAAGGTAGCTCATGGAGCTTTTTGTCATATTCAGTTTTGCGCATTTTTATCACGCTTGATGCGAAAGGCATGTTTATTTTCTTTTGTGCATTTTTCGTACATAGGGCAGCCCAATGGTTTCAATGCATGACAAACATGGCATGGTAGCGCATGGAGCTTGTTGCCATGTTCAGTTTTGCGCATTTTTACCACGATTGTTGGGAAAAGTGTGAGGTTTTTTTTTGCGTGCTTTTGTTGTGCATTTTTTAGTGCATAGGGCAGCCCAATGATTTCAATGGGCTACGTACGTGCGACAAACGTGGTAAAGTAGCTCATGGAGCTTTTTCTTGTGCTTTTTGTCACGCAACATGCATTTGGCAGCCCGTTCATTTCAGTGATCTGCTGTGCGCACGACAAACCCGACAAAGTAGCGCATAGAGCTATTTGCCATATTCAGTTTTGCGCATTTTTACCATGTTTATTGCGAAAGGCGTTTTTTTTTCTTTGCCTCCCTTTTTGTGCATTTTTCGTGCATAGGGCAGCCCAATGGTTTCAATGGGACGAGGTATGCGGCAAAGTAGCGCATGGAGCTTTTTGCCATGCTCAGTTTTGCGCATTTTTAATTTGCTTGTTGTGAAAGGCGTGTTTTTTTTGCTTGCTTTTTTGTGCATTTTTCATGTAACATGCATAGGGTAGCCCAATGATATTAATAGTCTGCTCTACGCATGACAAACGTGGTAAAGTAGCGCAAGGAGCTTCTTGCTATGTTCAGTTTTGCGCATTTTTTCCATGTTTGTTGCTAAATATGTTTTTTTGTTTGCGTGCTTATTTGTCCCTTTTTTGTGCATAGGGCAGTCCAATGATTTCAATGGGCCAATGAACGCATGACAAATGTGGCAAAGTAGCGCATAGATCTTTTTGCCATGTTCAATTTTGCGCATTTTCACCACGCTTGCTGCAAAAGGCGTGTCTTTTGTTTTTGCGTGGCTTTTTGTGCATTTTTTGAGCATAGGGTAGCCTAATGGTGTCAATGGGCTGACATACGCATGACAAACATGGCAAGGTAGCGCATGGAGCTTTTTGCCATGTTCAGTTTTGCGCATTTTTGTCGCGCTTGTTGTGAAAAGTGTGCTTTTTTGTTGTGTGATTTCTTGGGCAATTTTCATGTAACGTGCATAGGGCAGCCCAAAAATATAAATCGTCTGCTCTACGCATGACAAACGCAGAAAAATAGCTCATAGAGCTTTTTGCCATATTCAGTTTTGCGCATTTTTACCATGCTTGCTGTGAAAGGCGTGTTTTTGCGTGGCTTTATGTGCATTTTTTGAGCATAGGGTAGCTTAATGGTGTCAATGGGCTGACATACGCATGACAAACATGGTAAGGTAGTGCATAGATATTTTTGCCATGTTCAATTTTGCGCATTTTTACCACGCTTGCTGCGACAGGCGTGTTTTTGTTATTGCGTGGCTTTTTGTGCATTGTTTGAGCATAGGGTAGCCTAATGGTTTCAATGGGCTGACATACGCATGACAAACATGGCAAGGTAGAGCATGGAGCATTTTGCCATGTACAGTTTTGCGCATTTTTGTCGTGCTTGTTGCGAAAAGCGTGCTTTTTTTTTTTTGCGTGATTTTTTGTGCAATTTTCATGTAACGTGCATAGGACAGCCCAAAAATATAAATCGTCTGCTCTACGCATGACAAACGCGGAAAAATAGCTCATGGAGCTTTTTGCCATGTTCAGTTTTGCGCATTTTTACCGTATTTGTTGAGAAAGCCATTTTTTTTGCCTGCATGTGCATATTTAGTACATAGGGCAGCCCAATGGTTTCAATAGGATGACGTATGCACGACAAACATGGCAAAGTAGCGCATGGAGCTTTTTGCTATGTTCAGTTTTACGCATTTTTACCACGCTTTGCTACGAAAGGCGCGTTTTTTGTTCTTGTGTGGCTTTTTGTGCATTTTTTGAGCATAGGGCAGCCTAATGGTTTCAATGTACGCATGACAAACATGGCAAAGTAGTACATGGAGGTTTTTGCCATGTTTCATTTTGCGCATTTTTACCCCTCTTGTTGCAAAAGGAGTTGTTTTTTTTTTTTTTGTTTGCATGCTTTTTTGGCATTTTAGCTGCATAGGGCAGCCTAATAGTTTCAATGAGCTGACAAATTAAGCAAAGTAGCTCATCTGGAGCTTTTAACCATATTCAGTTTTGCGCATTTTCACCGCACTTGTTGCAAAAGGTGTGTTTTTTTTTTTTCCTTTGCATGGCTTTGTGTGTATTTTTCATGCATAGGGCACCCCGTTGATTTCAATGGGCTGACGTACGCATGACAAACCAGGCAAGGTAGCGCATCCAGCTTTTTGCCATGTTCAATTTTGCGCATTTTCGCCGCACTTGTTGCGAAAATTGTGGGTTTTTTTGGCGTGCTTTTTGTGGAATTTTCATGTAATCTGCATAGGGCAGCACAATAATATCAATTGTCTGCTCTACGCATGAGAAATGCAGCAAAATAGCACATGGAGCTTTTTGCCATGTTCAGTTTTGCGCATTTTTACAGTGTTTGTTGCGAAAGGCGCAACAAGTCATTTTCTCAGTCCCCTCCCCCACTGATCAGACTGTACATTGTAACTTTGTAGAAGGAGGAGGAGGCATTTCCTCAGTCTCTCCTTCCCCAGTGATCAGACTGTACATTGTAACTTTGTAAAAGGAGGAGGAGGCATTTCCTCAGTCTCCCCTCCCCCAGTGATCAGACTGTACATTGTAACTTTGTAAAAGGAGGAGGAGGCATTACCTCAGTCTCCCCTCCCCCAGTGATCAGACTGTACATTGTAACTTTGTAGAATGAGGAGGAAGCATTTCCTCAGTCTCCCCTCCCCCAGTGATCAGACTGTATATTGTAACTTTGTAGAAGGAGGAGGAGAGGCATTTCCTCAGTCTCCCCTCCCCCAGTGATCAGCAGTAAATGTATCGGATGATGTGGTGCGATACAAATAGCGATTCCGAATCTGTAAATGTGAATATTTCTCACGAGTTGGACAGGAGAAACAAAGCGCGTTGTGACTTTTTTGTAATTTCAGGCACTTTGCGCGGAAGCGATGGCGCCCCGGGTGTGCGCGGTGTTACCGCTGCTTTATAAAACATGGCGCATGGTGCAGACCCCCCGCCTCCCCTCCCCCCCCAGAACGTGAGCGCCTCCTCACAGATGTCCGCTGCATCTGCTGCACGCGCCTCGCTCTGCGTGTCAACAGTAATTCACTTTAACAGCTGTCTCTGCTGACAAGTTCGGTGTCACCCTGCAATGTGGGGGGAGGGGAGGGGGGGCTCCTCCGCTGTACCACAATGTGCTGCAAATTAACCGCCACAACGCCGGGCGCCGCCAATCGTCTTCTGTATTTCTTATAATAAAGAATATCAAAGAAAACCTTCAACTGACACAAATCTGAAACAATCCGATACATTGTTCTGCCAATCCTCCAGGTGAGCCGGGGTCCGGCACCTTCCATCTCTGCTAGAGACCTGCGAGAATTCGTTTCCTCACATTCGTTATGTTTATACCGTTTGTTTTAGGAATTTGTTTCACATATTCAGATTCATTTTGTTTATTCGATTTGAATCGATTCGTATTTGGGAACAGCGGCCATCATCCTAACATGGGAATTCCTTATTTCCGGAGATTATTTATTCCTTCTGTTTGGTTCGGATCCATCAGAATCTCCGAATCATAACATAACAAATGGGACTAAAGTACAGCGCCTTGAAAAAGTATTCACACCCCTTGAAATTTCCCACATTTTCTCATGTTACAACCAAAAACGTAAATGTATTTTTATTGGGATTTTATGTGATTGACCGACACAAAGTGGCCATAATTGTGAAGTGGAAGGAAAATGATAAATGATACAAATAAATCTGTGAAAAGTGTGGCTGCATTTGTATTCACCCCCCGGAGTCAATACTTTGTAGAACCGCCTTTTCCTGCAATTACAGCTGCAAGTCTTTTTGGGGATGTCTCTACCAGCTTTGCACATCTAGAGAGGACATTTCTGCCCATTCTTCTCTGCAGAATATCTCATCTCTGTCAGATTGGATGGAGAGCGTCTGTGAACAGCAATTTTCAAGTCTTGCCACAGATTCTCAATGGGATTTAGGTCTGGACTGTGACTGGGCCATTCTAACACATGAAACCATTCCATTGTAGCTCTGGCTGGATGTTTCGGGTCGTTGTCCTGCTGGAAGGTGAACCTCCGCCCCAGTCTCAGATCTTTTATTCTAAGATTGCCCTGTATTTGGCTCCATCCATCTTCCCATAAACTCTGACCAGCTTCCCTGTCCCTGCTGAAGAAAAGCTTCCCCACACCATGATGCTGCCACCACCATGTTTCACAGTGGGGATGGTGTGTTCAGGGGGATGGGCAGTGTTAATTTTCCCCCACACATAGCCTTTTGGTTGAATTTTGGTCTCCTCTGAGCAGAGCTCCTCCCCCACATGTTTGCTGTGTCCCCCACATGGCTTCTCCCAAACTGCAAACAGGACTTCTTATGGCTTTCTTCCACCAATGGCTTTCTTCTTCTCACTCTTCCATAAAGGGCAGATTTGTGGAGCGCACGACTAATAGTTGTCCTGTGGACAGATTCTCCCACCTGAGCTGTGGATCTCTGCAGCTCCTCCAGAGTTCCCATGAGCCTCTTGGCTGCTTCTCTGATGAATGCTCTCCTTGGTCAGTTTAGGTGGACGGCCATGTCTTGGTAGGGGCCCGGCCGGTCAGTTTAGGTGGACGGCCATGTCTTGGTAGGGGCCCGGCCGGTCAGTTTAGGAGGACGGCCATGTCTTGGTAGGGGCCCAGCCGGTCAGTTTAGGTGGACGGCCATGTCATGGTAGGGGCCCAGCCGGTCAGTTTAGGTGGACGGCCATGTCTTGGTAGGGGCCCGGCCGGTCAGTTTAGGAGGACGGCCATGTCTTGGTAGGGGCCCAGCCAGTCAGTTTAGGTGGATGGCCATGTCTTGGTAGGGGCCCGGCCGGTCAGTTTAGGTGGACGGCCATGTCTTGGTAGGGGCCCGGTCGGTCAGTTTAGGTGGACGGCCATGTCTTGGTAGGGGCCCGGCCGGTCAGTTTAGGTGGATGGCCATGTCTTGGTAGGGGCCCGGCCGGTCAGTTTAGGTGGACGGCCATGTCTTGGTAGGGGCCCGGCCAGTCAGTTTAGGTGGACAGCCATGTCTTGGTAGGGGCCCGGCCGGTCAGTTTAGGTGGACGGCCATGTCTTGGTAGGGTTGCAGTTGAGCCATACTCTTTCCATTTTCCCATGATGGATTGAACAGCGCTCCGTGAGATCTTCAAAGCTTGGGAGATTTATTTATAACCTAACCCTGCTTTACACTTCTCCACAACTTTATCCCTGACCTGTCTGCTGTGTTCCTTGGCCTTCATAATGCTGTTTGTTCACTAAGATTCTCTAACAAACCTTTTCACAGGTTTATTTGTATCATTTATCAAAAAGGAGTTATGCAAACAGGTAGTAGCTTAATAAAAATAAGCACCTCATCCCATAGAGATGACCCCATTGCATTAAGCTTCTCTAACAAACCTCTGAGGGCTTCACAGAACAGCTGTATTTATGCTGAGATTAAATGACACACAGGTGGACTTTATTTACTAATTAGGTGACTTCTGAAGGTAATTGGTTCCGCTAGATTTTAGTTTGGGGTATCAGAGTAAAGGGGGGTGAATACAAATGCAGCCACACTTTTCACAGATTTATTTGTATCATTTATCATTTTCCTTCCACTTCACAATTATGGCCACTTTGTGTCGGTCTATCACATAAAATCCCAATAAAATAAATTTACGTTTTCGGTTGTAACATGACAAAATGTGGGGAATTTCAAGGGGTGTGAATACTTTTTCAAGGCACCGTAATTCGGGATTCATTGGTTGTGTTATGATTCTGATGGATCCGCCTCCATCCAACCCAAACACAATAATGGCCATTTCACAACCATGACTTTTTCAGAGGAAACAAAGCAGAAGAAAAACGAATGATAAATGCATCCCTTTAAATCCATTGGAACTCCTCAAACGCTATTTTGCATTTTTAAAAGTCTTGCTAACTGAATTTTGTGGTGATTTAACCGCTTTCCGACCGGCCGCCGTAGTTTTACTGCGGCAGGTCAGCTCCGTCCCACGAAACGACGTACCTGTACGTCACTTTGTAGGACCGCTTGCAGGGGCGTGTGCGTGCCCATTGTCCACCGGGGGAGCCAGTCAGTGGGTCTGGCAGCTGCAATTGTCGCCGGCCACCCCCGATCGCTCCTCGTGGAGACAGAAATGCGGTCTGTCATTGTAAACACAGCAGACCGCTGTTCTGCCAGTGATGAACACAGGAATCCTCTTATTTAGGATTAGGAACACAGTTCTCTGTTTTCATGCAGCAAGCCCATCCGCCACACAGTTAGAAAACACCCCCTAGGGACACATTTAGCCCTTTGATCGCCCCTGATGTTAACCCCTTCACTGCCAGTGTCATTAGTACAGTGACAGTGCATATTTATAGCACTGATTACTGTAGTAATGTCACTGGTCACCCCAAAAGTGTCAAAAATGTCAGTCAGGGGTCCGATCTGTTCGCCGCAATGTCGCAGTCCCGCTAAAATTGCAGATCGCCGCCATTACTAGTAAAAAAAAAAACAATAAAAATGACATAAATCTTTCCCGTAGTAATTAGACGTGATAACTTTTGCGCAAACCAATCAAAATACGCTTATTGGGATTTTTTTTTTTTTTTACCAAAAATATGTAGCAGAATACGAATTGGCCTAAAATGTTAAAATATTTTGATGTTTAAACATTTTTTGGGGAATGTTATATAGCAGAATGTGAAAAATATATATTTTTTCAGAATTGACGCTCTTTTTTTGTTTATAGCGCAAAAAATAAAAATCGCAGAGCTGATCAAATACCAGCAAAAGAAAGCTCTGTTTGTGGAAAAAAAAGGACATCATTTTTATTTGGGTACAGCGTCGCACGACCGCGCAATTGTCAGTTAAAGTAACGCAGTGCCAAATCGCAAAATATGGCCTGGTCATTAACCGGTTGCCGACCGCCGCAAGTAAATATACTGCGGCGGTCAGCCCCGGCCAGGCAAAGTGACGTACCGGTACGTCACTAGCCTGTTCCTTGCTTGTGAGCCAATAGCGGGCGAGCGCGTGCCCGCGGAGGCGCACGCCCTTCCCGGCTAATTCCCTGGGAAGTCCGTGCATGTGACCGGCAGACCCGATGTCCGCCGGGCACTCGCGATCGTCCGCTGTGAAGGGAGAAAGGCAGGCGGCTAATGTAAACAAAGCCGCCTGTCATTCTCCCCTGTGTAGGAATGGAGATCAGACGGTTCTACTATGTAGGACCGTTGATCACTGTTCCTACACCAGTAGCCATGTCCAATCACAGTTAGAATCACGCCCCTAGGGACACACTTAACCCCTCCTTCCCCAATAAAGTTAACCCCTTCCCTGCCAGTGTCATTTTGCAGTAACAGTGCATATGTATAGCACTGATTACTGATTGGTAACCCCAAAAGTGTCAAAAATGTCAGTCAAGGGTCCGATCTGTCCGCCGCAATGTCACAGTACCGCAAAAAAAATCGCAGATCGCCGCCATTACTTGTTAAAAAAAAAACACCAAAAATGACAAAAATCTTTCCCTTAGTTAGTAAACGCAATAACTTTTGCGCAAACCAATCAAAATACTTTTTTTGCGATTTTTTTTTACCAAACATATGTAGCAGAAAACAAATTGGCCAAAACTGTTAAAAAATTTTGATTTTTACATTTTTTTGGGGGAATTTCATATAAAAAAATGTGAAAAATATTGCTATTTTTGCAAAATTGTCGCTCTTTTTTTGTTTATAGCGCAAAAAGTAAAAATTGCACAGGTGATCAAATACCACCAAAAGAAAGCTCTGTTTGTGAGGAAAAAAGGACGTCAAATCCGTTTAGGTACAGCGTCGCACGACTGCACAATTGTCCGTTAAAGTCACGCAGTGCCGAATCGCAAGAAAACCCCTGGTCGGAATAGGGGTAAAATCTTCCGGGGCTTAAGTGGTTAAGGGGGAAAATCCTTCCGGTCCAGAAGTGGTTAACCACCTTAGGACCGGAGGATTTTCCTGCTTTACATCCAGGCCACTTTTTGCGATTCGGCACTGTGCGACTTTAACTGACAATTGTGCGGTCATGCAACGCTGTACCCAAACGAAATTTACGTCCTTTTTTCCCCACAAACAGAGCTTTCTTTTGGTGGTATTTGATCTCCTCTGCGCTTTTCATTTTGTGCGATATTAATAAAAAAAGCGACAATTTTGAAAAAATAACAATATTTTTCTACTTTGAAAGTTAAAAAATATCCAATATATTCAATTTTTGTCCTATATTTAGGCCAAAATGTATTTAGCTCCATGTCTTTGACAACAAAATTCTCAATGAGCGTATTTTTAACCGCTTTAAGACCAGAATATTTTACCCCATTCCTGACCAGGCCATATTTTGCGATTCGGCACTGTGTTACTTTAACGGACAATTGCACAGTCGTGCGACGCTGTACCCAAATTAAATTTATGTCCTTTTTTTAAAAAAATTGCAGTAAACGTATTTTGATTGGTCTGCGCAAAAGTTATCATAGCTACTAACTACGGGAAATTTCTGTCATTTTTATTGTTTTTATTTAACTAGTAATGGCGGCGATCTGCGTTTTTTTTTGTGGGACTGCGACATTTTGGCGGACAGATCGGGCCCTTGACTGACATTTTTGACACTTTTGGGGGTACCAGTGACATCACTACAGTAATCAGTGCTATAAATATGCACTGTTACTGTAAAAATGACACTGGCAGGGAAGGGGTTAATTTTTATTGGTGATCAAGGGGTTAATGTATGCCTGGTGCTTACTGACGTGTGTGGGGGGAGGGGATTGTGTGACACAGATCGCAGGTTCAGCTATGCTGAATTCTGTAATGTGTCACTGTTTGTCACTTAGATCCTAAGTGACACAAGCGGGCAGATCTCTACACTCAATCCCCGATGATCGGGGAAGAGCGGTGGTGATCACCGCCTCTCCTCCCCTGGGCCGACTCCCACTGTGACTGAATACAGCGGAAGCGAGCCTCCGGCGGCGGCGCGCGCGCTGCCCACAAGGGGAGGAGTCCAGCGACGTAGGTCTACGTCGTTGGACGATAACGAACCACTTTGCCGCAGTACGCTCCATGTGAGCGGTCAGAAGAAGCTTCTTCTGTCTACCGTTGTTTATTTGTTGTATATATAATTTGTCCTTTTTTGTACAAAATAAAGTTTTGATATTTTTTACTCTTTAGTCGTGTCTTTTAGTGTCGAGTGGCACTCATAGTCCCAAACAACCGGGGGTTCCCTCCTTATATATATATATAGGAGCGTATACTATAAATGTTTATCTTCCTTGGAAAATAATTTGATAATTTGAAATGTTTTTTAAGATCATCAAATAATCCAACATATTTCAGAGGACAGGCCTTCCTTCTTCAGAGCTAACATGAGAACAATAAAATATAATATAAATTGATACAATATAAAATGTAATAACCTGGATCAATTTCATGATAGCAACTCAAGTTCTATGATACTGTGTGAAATTTAGTATAGTGGAATAAATTAATCACGGGTCATAAATTCATATACAGTATATTATATCTGTTACCAATAAACAACATCATAAGTAAATTTATCAAATCAGTGCAAAAATAGTGAAAATTAGAAAAGGGAGAAGGCTGCAAATGGAGATAATGCATTATACTGGGTATTCCTGATAATATGAGCAAAAAAAGATTTTTTACATTTGCACATCTAAAAAATAAAATTATGTAGCCGTTTAATTATATATATATATATATATATATATATATATATATATATATTTCTCAGGATATATATATAAAAGTTTTTTTTTACATTTGCACATCTAATGAATAAAATGATGTAGTCGTTTTATAATAATAATATATATATATAAATATATATATATATATATATTTATATATATATATTATTATTATAAAACGACTACATCATTTTATTAATTAGATGTGCAAATGTAAAAAAAAACTTTTTTTGCCCATACTATCAGGAATACCCATATATACCCATAAATGTAATATATATATATAAAATTTAATTTATTAGAGATATTTATAATCAATAATAATAATTTTATTGGATTATCCTCTGTTATGTCCAAAACAGATTAAGACCCCGTTCACACTGGGGCGACGCTACTTGCCGGGGTGACCTCACAGGTCGCGGCGCGCAGCTCGCACCGCGACCTCAGAGCGGCCGGCACGGACTTCATAACATTGAAGACAATGCAGGTCGCTCCAGGTCGCCCCAAAGAAGCTCCGAACCCTTTTTCTAAGTCGGAGCGAACTTGTGTCGCTCCTATTAGAACGGGTCCACAACTACTCTATGGCAGGCGACCTGTCAGGCGACCAGGTCGCCCCAGTGTGAACGGAGTCTCATGGAAACACAGTATAAAAATTCTGATAAATAATGAAAATAAAAAACAAAGTATCATTTGTGGCCTTTGCTACATCAACTGTTGAATTTTAGAATAATTCATATATATATATTAGCCATGACCCTAGAGAATAAAAAAAAGTAAAAATCAGGTTTTTTTTTTCCCAATTATATATAATTTATATATATATATATACATTTTTTTTTTCAACAAAGACCCTAGAGAATAAAATTGTTACAATTGTTTATGTCACACTGTATTTGTGCAACAGTTTTTCAAACACAATTTTTTGGGAAAAAATACTTGACCCCTAGAAGATCCCCCTCCCCTTTATGACCAGGCCTTTTTTTTTAGCTATACAACAGTGTGTTATTTTAACTGACGAATACGCAGTCGTGCAATGCTGTACATAAACAGCTCTATTTTCCCCCAACAAACAGAGCTTTCTTTTGGTGGTATTTGATCACCACTGCAGTTTACATTTTTTGCGCTATAAACAAAAAAATTCGACAATTTTGAAAAAAAAAAAACACTATTTTTTTTACTTTCCACTATAAAACACATCCCAAAAAGAAAAAAATTTGAAAAAAAATTAATTTCTTCATCAATTTAGGCCAATATGTATTCTGTTACATCCCAAGAAGAGTCTCCAAACTATGGAATTTTTTTGTATTTATTTAATTTTATACATATATTTATATATATATATTGTTTATATTATTATTAATATTAACCACTTAAGGACCCGACCTTTTCTGACACTTTTTGTTTACAAGTAAAAATCAGGGTTTTTTTTTTTTTTTTTGCTAGAAAATTACTTAGAACCCCAAATCATTATATATATATATATATAAATACACAGTATCTCACAAAAGTAAGTACACCCCTCACATTTTTGTAAATAGTTTATTCTATCTTTTCATGTGACAACACTGAAGAAATGACACTTTGCTACAATGTAAAGTAGTGAGTGTACAGCTTGTATAACAGTGTAAATTTGCTGTCCCCTCAAAATAACTCAACACACAGCCATTAATGTCTAAACCGCTGGCAACAAAAGTCAGTACACCCCTAAGTGACAATGTACAAATTGGGCCCAAAGTGTCAATATTTTGTGTGGCCACCATTATTTTCCAGCACTGCCTTAACCCTCTTGGGCATGGAGTTCACCAGAGCTTCACAGGTTGGAGTCCTCTTCCCCTCCTCCATGATGACATCACAGAGCTGGTGGATGTTAGAGACCTTCCCCTCCTCCACCTTCTGTTTGAGGATGCTCCACAGATGCTCAATAGGGTTTAGGTCTGGAGACATGCTTGGCCAGTCCATCACCTTTACCCTCAGCTTCTTTAGCAAGGCAGTGGTCTTCTTGGAGGTGTTTGGGGTCGTTATCATGTTGGAATATTGCCCAGAGGCCCAGTCTCTGAAGGGAGGGGATCATGCTCTGCTTCAGTATGTCACAGTACATGTTGGCATTCATGGTTCCCTCAATGAACTGTAGCTCCCCAGTGCCGGCAGCACTCATGCAGCCCCAGACCATGACACTCCCACCACCATGCCTGACTGTAGGAAGACACACTTGTCTTTGTACTCCTCACCTGGTTGCCCCCACACACGCCTGACACCATCTGACACCAAATAAGTTTATCTTGGTCTCATCAGACCACAGGAGATGGTTCCAGTAATCCATGTCCTTAGTCTGCTTGTCTTCAGCAAACTGTTTGCAGGCATTCTTGTCCATCATCTTTAGAAGAGGCTTCCTTCTGGGATGACAGCCATGCAGACCAATTTGATGCAGTGTGCGGCGTATGGTCTGAGCACTGACAGGCTGACCCCTCCCCCACCCCTTCAACCTCTGCAGCAATGCTGGCAGCACTCATACGTCTATTTCCCAAAAACAACTTTCTTTGGGGGACCATGGCGAGGCCTGTTCTGAGTGTAATCAGTCCTGGTAAAACGCTGTATTTGCTATACAACACTGTGTAATTTAAACTGACAATTGCGCAGTTGTGTGACACTGTACATAAACAAAATTTATGTCCATTTTTTCCCAACAAATAGAGCTTTCTTTTGGTGGTATTTGATCACCTCTGCAGTTTAAATTGTTTGCGCTATAAACAAAAAATAAAGCTAACAATTTTGAAACAAAAAAAAAAAAAACAATTTTTTTACTTTCTACTATAAAATACATCCAAAAAAAATTTAAAAAATTTAAGTTTCTTCATCAATTTAGGCCAATATGTATTCTGCTCCATATTTTTAGTAAGAAACAAAAAAATCCCAAGAAGCGTATATTGATTGGTTCGTGCAAAAGTTATACGCAATAGGCTGCATACATCTATGGACTTACTAGAAGTTATAATGTAGATGGGTGAGCAAATCTCTCAATCGTGTACATCTCAATGGAGATAAAGACCGGATCCGCATGGTGTATTTGGATTTGGTGTATTTGGATATATTGTTTGTAAACAGACACAGTAGAATTCTAGACACATAGAAGGGGTTAATCTATATGGATAAAATAAATATATTCATTAGTTGCCATTATTCCTCTCTATATGTACAGTGGGTACGGAAAGTATTCAGACCCCCTTAAATTTTTCACTCTTTGTTATATTGCAGCCATTTGCTAAAATCATTTAAGTTCATTCTTCTTCCTCATGAATGTACACATAGCACCCCATACTGACAGAAAAACACAGAATTGTTGACATTGTTGCAGATTTATTAAAAAAGAAAAACTGAAATATCACATGGTCCTAAGTATTCAGACCCTTTGCTGTGACACTCATATATTTAACTCAGGTGCTTTCCATTTCTTCTGATCATCCTTGAGATGGTTCTACACCTTCATTTGAGTCCAGCTGTGTTTGATTATACTGATTGGACTTGATTAGGAAAGCCACACACCTGTCTATATAAGACCTTCCAGATCACAATGCATGTCAGAGCAAATGAGAATCATAAGGTCAAAGGAACTGCCTGAAGAGCTCAGAGACAGAATTGTGGCAAGGCACAGATCTGGCCAAGGATACAAAAAGATTTCTGCTGCACTTAAGGTTCCTAAGAGCACAGTGGCCTCCATAATCCTCAAATGGAAGACGTTTGGGACGACCAGAACCCTTCCTAGAGCTGGCCGTCCGGCCAAACTGAGCTATCGGGGGAGAAGAGCCTTGGTGAGAGAGGTAAAGAAGAACCCAAAGATCACTGTGGCTGAGCTCCAGAGATGCAGTCAGGAGATGGGAGAAAGTTGTAGAAAGTCAACCATCACTGCAGCCCTCCACCAGTCGGGGCTTTATGGTAGAGTGGCCCGACGGAAGCCTCTCCTCAGTGTAAGACACATGAAAGCCCGCATGGAGTTTGCTAAAAAACACCTGAAGGACTCCAAGATGGTGAGAAATAAGATTCTCTGGTCTGATGAGACCAAAATAGAACTTTTTGGCCTTAATTCTAAGCGGTATGTGTGGAGAAAACCAGGCACTGCTCATCACCTGTCCAATACAGTCCCAACAGTGAAGCATGGTGGTGGCAGCATCATGCTGTGGGGGTGTTTTTCAGCTGCAGGGACAGGACGACTGGTTGCAATCAAGGGAAAGATGAATGCGGCCAAGTACAGGGATATCCTGGACAAAAACCTTCTCCAGAGTGCTCTGGACCTCAGACTGGGCCGAAGGTTTACCTTCCAACAAGACAATGACCCTAAGGCACACAGCTAAAATAACGAAGGAGTGGCTTCACAACAACTCCGTGACTGTTCTTGAATGGCCCAGCCAGAGCCCGGACTTAAACCCAATTGAGCATCTCTGGAGAGACCTAAAAATGGCCGTCCACCAACATTTACCATCCAACCTGACAGAACTGGAGAGGATCTGCAAGGAGGAATGGCAGAGGATCCCCAAATCCAGGTGTGAAAGACTTGTTGCATCTTTCCCAAAAAGACTCCTGGCTGTATTAGATCAAAAGGGGGCTTCTACTAAATACTGAGCAAAGGGTCTGAATACTTAGGACCATGTGATATTTCAGTTTTTCTTTTTTAATAAATCTGCAACAATGTCAACAATTCTGTGTTTTTCTGTCAGTATGGGGTGCTATGTGTACATTCATGAGGAAGAAGAATGAACCTAAATGATTTTAGCAAATGGCTGCAATATAACAAAGAGTGAAAAATTTAAGGGGGTCTGAATACTTTCCGTACCCACTGTATATAATTGTGTATCCCCTTATCTTATGAGGTATCTTAAAACCCCCTTGTTCTCTATAAATGGTGATAGATGGTAAGTATTGTCGCCAAAGTGTACCCCAAATGGGTGGGGGGTTGTAGAAGGTAGACCACTTCTTAAGAAGCAAGGGGGGTAGAGTATGAGAAAATGTACTTCTCCATAAGGCAAAGCTGCACAGAGTTCTTTTTTTTGGGAAGACATTTCATGTTTCTGTGCCCCCGGAGCTCTGCTTTAGGATGACACAGGAGGGTAGGGGGCGCTCTGATCAGTATTCTGCGTGGCTCTCTGTGTTAGGCATCTCTGCATTTTTATGATCGGATGGTTTATGATTCTTCCCAATACAAGAAGCATTTTATAGTTATTGTGTTCTGACTACAAACCGTCACCTGATCAGCAACAAACGTCACTCTGATCCTGAGAACTGTATCAAAATATCCAGAATTAAACGCAGGACCCACCCCACAGAGCCTGTCCCACTGAGCCCACCCCACAGAGCCTGTCCCACTGAGCCCACCCCACAGAGCCTGTCCCACTGAGCCCACCCCACTGAGCCCACCCCACAGAGCCCACCCTTACAGAGCCCGCCCCACAGAACCTGCCCCACAGAGCCTGCCCCATAGGACCTGCCACACAGAGCCCGCCCCACAGAGCCCACCCCACAGAGCCCGCCCCACAGAGCCCACCCCACAGAGCCCGCCCCACAGAGCCCGCCCCACAGAGCCCGTCCCCACAGAGCCTGCCCCACAGAGCCCGCCCCACAGGACCTGCCCCACAGGACCTGCCACACAGAGCCTGCCCCACAGAGCCCACCCCACAGAGCCCGCCCCACAGGACCTGCCCCACAGGACCTGCCACACAGAGCCTGCCCCACAGAGCCTGCCCCACAGGACCTGCCCCACAGGACCTGCAACACACAGTTCAGTTCACCCCCCAGAGCCCATCCCACAGAGCCCGCTCCACAGACCCCACCGCACAGAGCCTGCCCCACAGGACCTGCCCCACAGAACCTGCCCCACAGAGCCCACCCCACAGAGCCTGCCTCACAGAGCCTGCCCCACATGACCTGCCCCACAGAGCCCACCTCACAGAGCCCGCTTCACAGAGCCTGCCCCACAGGACCTGCCCCACAGAGCCTTCCCCCACAGAGCCTGCCTCACAGAGCCTGCCCCACATGACCTGCCCCACAGAGCCCACCCCACAGAGCCCGCTCCACAGAGCCCGCCCCACAGAGCTTGGCCCACAGGACCTGCCCCACAGAGCCCACCCCACAGAGCGCACCCCACAGAGCCTCTCCCACAGAGCCCACCCCACAGAGTCCGTCCCACAGAGCCTGCCCCACAGGTCCACCCCACAGAGCCCACCCCACAGGACCTGCCCCACAGAGCATGCCCCACTGAGCTCACCCCACAGAGTCTGTTTCACAGGACCCGCCCCACAGAGCCCGCCTCGCCCCACAGGACCTGCCACACAGAGCCCACCCCATAGAGCCCGCCCCACAGGACCTGCCCCACAGAGCTCCCCCCAAAGGACCTGCCCCACAGGACCCACCCCACAGGACCTGCCCTACAGAGCCTGCATCTTCCTGGAAGTGACTTCCACTGGAGGAGGGGAGACTGAGGAAATGCTTCCTCCTGCCTGCAGCAGACTGATGACATCATCTAAGCCTAGGCAAAGTCACTGAGTGAAGTTGATAAAAGGTGGAGCTTTTCTAATGATATGATATAATTGTGTAGACTTGTAAAGTTACTGACAGGTCCGCTTTATTGCTGATCTCAAATACTTTGTTACATAGAACTGTCTGTGTTACCAAATCCTGTCCTGTCAGCAGCCACTTTTCATTTTAGAGAAGGGAACTACCTGAGACTGCGCTGTAAATGGGAGGGGCCGCCCGTACTAAGAGCAAATCAAGATGTACTTTTCATCTAACACTTATTAAAAGAAAGAGGAGCGTGATCACCTTCCTCCAATCACAGACGGGGGTGGAGCTCAGACTAGGCTTTATGACACAGCTGCCGGAAGGACGCAGAGAGGTCACAGCCCCTCCCCTCCCCTCCTTCATACCCTTCCCTTCCCCAACCACCCCAATGCCCTCACCCTGACCATCATCCTATTGCACTTCTCCCTTACCCATCACCTTCCTCCCCTCCCCCCACTACAACCGCTTCCTCTATTCATTACAAAGTTACAGACAAAGGCCTGACATGTAAACAGTAATCAGAGTAACAAGCATCCCCCGCCCGCTAACGCAGTAATCAGATATCTGGCAGTGAGCACTGTTATTTCCTCGGGATCGCGGAGAATACAATATTTTATTTTTAGCGTAAGGAGGAGAGATTGCGTCTGTGGGAAAACCCAACTGCCATCGGGTGAAAGAGGAGCAGGAAACGCCAAAACTCACAGCAGCCAATCACAGCTCACCCTTCATCTCCTGATTGGCCGTAATCATACATCAGGGAAATCAATTCATTAGAACAAAACTGGATTTTTTTGGTGCCAAGAACGACTATTTTACAAGTATATTTCAATTTCATAAAACAACAATAATTATTTTTACATGTACAAAGATTAATAATAAACAGGACAATTATTTAAAAACCACCACAAAAGATAATGCGGCTTCAAACAGGAATGCAGAAGTTTCCGCTCCACATGTTTCACCATAAAGGCTTCCTCAGGAGTCCTATGAATGCTGCATTATATTGATACTATAAGTAGAAAGGACAAACAATGCATAAGTAACATTAATATGTAAACATGTATCACAGTCAATGTTCCCTTTAAGCTGCGTGCATGCGCAGCAGCGTAGTCTAATTGACGGTCCCGTGCAGTCCAAATTCAGACGGCGCAGCCGCAGAGCCGCAGACGATGTAAAGATGGTGAAGGTAGTGAGCTTAGCAGTGCTCCCCGATAGCCAGACTTGTATAAAGTATTCAAAATTTCTACTTGAGTAAAAGTACAAGTGCTCGATCAAAAAGTGACTTGAGTAGAAGTGGAAGTGCTCGCAGAAAAAGTTACTTAAGTAGAAGTACTAAAGTATTCAACATTTTTTTTACTTAAGTATTGCAAGTAGTTTTTTCCAAAAATTTGCTACTTAAGTACTAAAAGTAAAAAGTACCAGTAGTTTTGAAAAAAAATTTCTACTCAAGTACTGAAAGTAGAAGTAGAAGTACTGTGTTATGTAGTTATTAAAGAAAGAAGTCAAAAGTTTGAACATCATATTGTTTTTTATTATTTTAAATGATTTATTCAAATGATTAACCTAAAGGACAATCACAATTCCTTAGGCTGTAACTTTTTGTAAACAAAAAACAGATAAAGTCCCTCCCTTCCCCTTTTAAAGCCAGGGGTGGTCTCCTTCCTGAGCTTCCTCACTCTCACAGCCAGGCAGATCACTTGAAGTTGAAGGGCCAGGGGTGGAAGGTGGTGTTTTTGGTTCGTCCATCTTTTCAGCTGATCAAAAGGCAGAACAGGAGCATGCGCAGTCTTCTTAATCGCGGTTTGATTTGATTTGCTCAATTGATGATGATGTGCCAGGCCAGCTTCATCAAACCTACAACGCTTAAAGTGAAAAATGCATCAAAAACTACTAACAAAGTGGCTGTGCTAAAAATGCTAATAAAGTGCCTGCAATTATATAAATATATTCTTCTTTTATTCAAAATCATCGCCCACAGTATCAAAATTAAAGTGACATGTCTGTGCTAAATGCAGTGCAAATTATTCCCACAATGTAAATTTAATTCATATAAAATATATATGACAATACCACAATAAAATAAGTTGTGATTGTGAATAAGATAGGTGCAAGTTTAAGTGTGTAAACTAAACTTTATAAGGAAAAGTCCATAACTGATTTCCAGTGTGCAATCTAAGAAGTGCTGTCACTTGCTGTCAGATGCTTCCACCTTTCTTCTGTGATCTGCTGAAGTAAAGTGGTGGACTGGATAGCCTCTCTCTCTGCCTCTCACCTTAGTAGCACTGGCACTGCACTGGTTCAAAAAGCTGTCTATATTATTTTCATTATAAGAACTTGTCAGAACATGCTTCCACCACCTGTCCTTCACACTAGTAGTGCTCATTTGCTTTGCTCAAGTCAAGTGCCACTGCCAGTGGCCACTGCAGTGCAGGCACAGCCGCACAGGCAGAGGCAGGCCGCAGGAAGCACAGGCCGCACCACAACACAACACTTATGGTCCATGGACCATGGATGGTCGGATAATCATCATAGCCGTCAGTCTCACTCTTCTTGGTTTAAAAAAGCCACCCATGACCCGTGTGTATATAATATATTAATATTTTATATTGATTATTTGATTCTCAAATGGCACATTTGCCATGGCAAGGATTAGGCCCTCTCCACGGTCCACCTCACTCACCTCATAGAGAAGAAGATGAGATAACGAAGAAAATGCTCCGAGTCCCGCCGCCCGTGTCACAACTCCTCTCAGTAAGGGCCCTAAGGGGTGGAGCCTGAGTGACACACAACACGTTTAGAGGCGGAGACCTCGAGCGGGAAGACGGCAGCATGGCTCCTCCAGTGCGGTCTTAACTTGATGACCATGACAGTGATTCCGCGGGCCGCGGCGCGAGCGAGGCTGTGGGATTGATTGAATTGAGTTGTGCTGCCTACTGCTACACGCTACCTACTACTAAATTGTGAGTCAGTATATTTTATTTCATTTTTATATATAAAAGCGGTATTGTTGAGCACTACTAGCCACTAGATCTCCTGGCTGTCAGTTTGTCACATGTTGGGGAATCACAGCGGCTCGGCTCCAGTGGCGGGTGTCCCCGTCATCCTGCCAGGGCCGCCAAGAAATTCATCTCCTAATCTTAAGTTATTAATATCTTATGAGGAGAGGACCTATGGGATTGAGAATTGAAATAATTAAATATATATGGCTTTTTGAACCAGTGCAGTCAGTGCCAGTGCCACAGTGCCACCCAGACGCTATCCACCAGTGCCACCACCATTAAGTGTGTTGGTCGGTCACTCGAGCACTGAAGGAGGTGGAAGCATCTGACAAGTGAAGTGAGACTTTAGATTTGCACACTGGAATTCATTTATGGACTTTTCGTTATAGATAGGTTTACACACTTCAACTTGTTGCACGCACCTGACCTAACTTATTTCATAACTTATTTTATTGTGATTTATTGTCATATTTTATATGAATTGAATTTACTGTTACATTGTGGGAATAATTATTTTCACTGCATTTAGGCTTTAGCACATTCATGTCACTTTATTTTTGATACTGTGTGGAGTGTGGGCAGGGCACTGGGGGCAACGATGATATTATATCGATTGCACAGGCACTTTATTCGCACAGCCAAGTTGTGTTTGTTAGTTGTTTCTTGATGCACTTTAAGCGCTGTAGCACCATTTATTTGTTTGTTTCATATTTTCTTTTTATTGAAAAGATTTGGTATAGCAGCTTTTATTATACACAGCCTTTATTTTCGTATGCGCTGATTTACAAATGACATTATACACATTTTTTTGAGCTTTATGCAACCTGCCATCTACTGTTCTGGCAGTGGTAATTTTTTTAAAAGTAACGAGTAACTATGCAGCACAAAAAAAAAATACTTGAGTAGAAGTATCGAAATCATCGAAAAAATGTAGTGAAGTAAAAGTAGAAGTAGGAGAAAAAAATTCTACTCTAGGAAAGTACAGATACCGCATTTCGGTACTTAAGTACAGTACTTAAGTAGTTCTACTTCGTTACTATACATCTCTGCCGATAGCCCGCCCATTGTGTGACAATAGCAAATGAAAATTCGCTATTGTCACACGGTTTCTCCTCCAGGCCAATCAGGGAGTGGGTCCTGGTTGGCTGAAAGGCATACCACCCCATGCCTTTGGCCGAGGTCCGAGGAGGAGGCGGGAGGACTGAGGAGACGCGGGAACGCAGGAGTCGGGGACTAAAGAGAAGCTGCCGTGACTCGTGAAGTAAGTGCACTGGTCTCGCGGGGGGAACGCTGGCATCTCTGCATTGATTGGGGGCAATGTTGTGGGCACTCTGCATTTATTGGGGGCAATGCTGTGGGCACTCTGCAATTGATTGGGGGCATTGCTGTGGCACTCTGCAATTGATTGGGGGCAATGCTTTGGGCACTCTGCAATTGATTGGGGGCATTGCTGTGGCACTCTGCAATTGATTGGGGGCATTGCTGTGGCACTCTGCAATTGATTGGAGGCAATGCTGTAGGCACTCTGCATTTATTGCGGGCAATGCTGTGGCACTCTGCATTTATTGGGGGCATTGCTGTGGCACTCTGCAATTGATTGGGGGCATTGCTGTGGCACTCTGCAATTGATTGGAGGCAATGCTGTAGGCACTCTGCATTTATTGGGGGCAATGCTGTGGCACTCTGCATTTATTTTTGGGCATTGCTGTGGCACTCTGCAATTGATTGGGGCATTGCTGTGGCACTCTGCAATTGATTGAGGGCAATGCTGTGGGCACTCTGCAATTGATTGGGGGCATTGCTGTGGCACTCTGAAATTGATTGGGGGCATTGCTGTGGCACTCTGCAATTGATTGGGGGCAATGCTGTAGGCACTCTGCATTTATTGGGGGCAATGCTGTGGCACTCTGCATTTATTGGGGGCATTGCTGTGGGCACGCTGCAATTGATTGGGGGCATTGCTGTGGCACTCTGCAATTGATTGGGGGCAATGCTGTGGGCACTCTGCAATTGATTGGGGGCATTGCTGTGGCACTCTGCAATTGATTGGAGGCAATGCTGTGGGCACTCTGCATTTATTGGGGGCATTGCTGTGGCACTCTGCATCTATTGGGGGCATTGCTGTGGGCACTCTGCAATTGTTCGGGGGCATTGCCGTGGCACTCTGCAATTGATTGGGGGCAATGCTGTGGGCACTCTGCAATTGATTGGGGGCATTGCTGTGGCACTCTGCAATTGATTGGGGGCAATGCTGTGGGCACTCTGCAATTGATTGGGGGAAATGCTGTGGGCACTCTGCATTGATTGGGGGCAATGCTGTGGGCACTCTGCATTGATTGGGGGCACGCTGGTCACTCTGCATTGATGCGCCCCCCCCATTGCTCAGTCTAAGGTTTGCGCTCAGAAATGTTTTTATTTGCTTAGCACAGTAAAAAAATTAGAGGGCATATTGATCAGTTTATTTAAATAGATCAACATCCATATGGTTTAGAGTGCATACATTTACCCTCCCTCCCTTTGCATTACTCCATGGGTATGGGGGCTCCATGCCCTCCCCTTTATGTTTGAGTAGCTTTTTATCAGTACTCAGATGAATGTGCTTAAATGTGTAATAATGTATATTATATGTATTTTTGGACTTTTGTCATATGCCTAATTGCAAACCTAACATTGTATATTGATGTTGTAAAAAATAAATGTATGCACCGTAAACCATATGAGAATTATACTGGGTCTCCCAGCACCAATAGCATCTCCTGAGGAAGCTGTGAGCGAAACGCGTAGTGATCCAATGGTAATCTATGCACTAGAACACTGCTCTGGCCCAGACATGGGAGACCATCGCCGTCTCTGTGGTCACACGAATACCAGATCCTGTTACGTTATGGGCATGTAATGGGTTCTTGTGCTTTGGGAAGATGTTATATAGCAGATTTTTATACATTTTCCATATGTTGGTTTTAACCATTTTATTATGTTGTAACCAATACATTTTCTTTTTTAATAAAATTTTCTGAGTACCGGCTTTTTCCTCATGGGATTAATGGTGGCTACTTTTAAAGTCCTTTACATCTCTGTTTTTTCTACATATATATTAATTGGATGTGGTGCCACTCAACATGGAGTCACGTCTCAACATTCCATGTGTATTTTATTTTTTATTCATTACAGCAGTAAAATAAATATAAACATGGTTTAAATGTGGAGCTATATATGAGACTAAATTATAGTAATAAGTTCCTCTATTTTGTTTCATGTGACCTGTTAGAGCTGGGGAGGAGCATGGGAGAGCTTCCTCTATTTTGTGTCATGTGATCTGTTATAGCTAAAGAGGGAACTGGATGAGCTTTCCTATTCTTTATGTCATCATGTGACTGATTGGAGCTGGGGAGGGGCTTTGGAGAGCTTTCCTTTACTTTGTGTCATGTATCTGATAAAAGCTGGGGAGGAGCCTGGGAGAGCTCCCCTCTGCTTTATGTCATGTGACTGGTAAGAGCTGAGGAGGAGCCTGGGAGATCTCCCCTCTGCTTTGTGTCATGTGACTGGTAAGAGCTGAGGAGGAGCCTGGGAGAGCTTCCCTCTGCTTTGTGTCATGTGACTGGTAAGAGCTGAGGAGGAGCCTGGGAGATCTCCCCTCTGCTTTGTGTCATGTGACTGGTAAGAGCTGAGGAGGAGCCTGGGAGAGCTCCCCTCTGCTTTGTGTAATGTAACTAGTAAGAGCTGGGGAGGAGCCTGGAAGAGCTTTCCTCTGCTTTGTGTCATGTGACTAGTAAGAGCTGAGGAGGAGCCTGGGAGAGCTTCCCTCTACTTTGTGTAATGTGACTAGCAAGAGTTGAGTAGTAAGAGCTGAGGAGGAGCCTGGGAGAGCTTCTCTCTGCTTTGTGTCATGTGGCTAGTAAGAGCCTGGGAGAGCTTTCCTCTGCTTTATGTCATGTGACTTGTCAAAGCTGGGGAGGGGCCTGGGAGAGCTTCCCTCTGCTTTGTGTCATGTGATTGGTCAGAGCTGGGGAGGGGCCTGGGAGAGCCTCCCTCTGCTTTGTCACGTGATTCGTCAGAGCTAGGGAAGGGTCTGGGGGAGCTTCCCTCTACTTTGTGTCATGTGACTCATCAGAGCTGGAGAGGGGCCTAGGAGAGCTCCCCTCTGCTTTGTGTCATGTGGTTAGTCAGAGCTGGGGAAGGGTCTGGGAGAGTTTCCCTCTGCTTTGTATCATGTGACTGGTTGGAGCTTGGGAGGGGCCTGGGAGAGCTTCCCTTTACTTTGTGTCATGTGACTGGTTGGAGCTGGGGAGGGGCCTTGGAGAGCTTCCTTCTGCTTTGTGTCATGTGACTCAGAGCCAAAGAGGGACCAGGGAGAGCTTCCCTCTACTGTATGTCATGTGACTCTTTAGAGCTTTGCAGGTGCCTAGGAGAGCTTTGTGTCATGTGACTTGACTTTGTGTTATGTGTCTTGTCAGAGCTGGGAAGGAGCATGAGAGAGCTCCCCTCTACTTCATGACATGTGACTGCTCAGAGTTGGGGGGGGAGCCTGAGAGAGATTCCCTCTACTTTATGTCATGTGACTGGTCAAAGCTGAGGAGGAGCCTTGGAAAGCTTCCCTCTGCTTTGTGTCATATGACTGCTTATTGTTGGGGAGGAGCCTGGGAAAGCTTCTCTCTACTTTCTGTCATGTGACTCGTCAGAGCTGGGGAAGGGTCTGGGAGAGCTTCCCTCTGCTTTGTGTCATGTGACTGGTCAGAGCTTGGGAGGAGCCTTGGAGAGCTCCCCTCTACTTCATGTCATATGACTGCTCATTGCTGGGGAGGAACCTGGGAGAGCTTCCCTCTGCTTCGTGTCATGTGATTGGTAAGAGCTAAAGAGGAGCCTGGGAGAGCTTCCCTCTGCTTTGTGTCATGTGACTGGTAAGAGCTGAAGAGGAGCCTGGAAGAGCTCCCCTCTACTTTGTGTAATGTGACTGGTAGGAGCTGAGGAGGAGCCTGGGAGAGCTTCCCTCTGCTTTGTGTCATGTGACTGGTAGGAGCTGAGGAGGAGCCTGGGAGAGCTTCCCTCTGCTTTGTGTCATGTGACTAGTAAGAGCTGAGGAGGAGCCTGAGAGAGCTCCCCTCTGCTTTGTGTCATGTGACTGGTAGGAGCTGGGGAGGAGCCTGGAGAGCTTTCCTCTGCTTTGTTTCATGTGACTGGTAAGAGCTAAAGACGAGCCTGGGAGAGCTCCCCTCTACTTTGTGTAATGTGACTGGTAAGAGCTGGGGAGGAACCTGGGAGAGCTTTCCTCTGCTTTGTGTCACGTGATTGGTCAGAGCTGGGGAGGGGCCTGGGAGAGCTTCCCTCTGCTTTGTGTCATGTGATTCGTCAGAGCTGGGGAAGGGTCTGGGAGAGCTTCCCTCTACTTTGTGTCATGTGACTCATCAGAGCTGGAGAGGGGCCTGGGAGAGCTTCCCACTACTTTGTGTCATGTGGTTAGTCAGAGCTGGGGAAGGGTCTGGGAGAGCTTCCCTCTGCTTTGTATCATGTGACTGGTCAGAGTTGAGAAGGAGTCTGGCAGAGCTTCCCTTTACTTTGTGTCATGTGACTGATTGGAGCTGGGGAGGGGCCTGGGAGAGCTTCCCTCTGCTTTGTGTCATGTGACTCAGAGCCAAAGAGGGACCAGGGAGAGCTCCCCTCTACTTTATGTCATGTGACTCTTTAGAGCTTTGGAGGTGCCTAGGAGAGCTTTGTGTCATGTGATTTGACTTTGTGTCATGTGACTTGTCAGAGCTGGGAAGGTGCATGAGAGAGCTCCCCTCTACTTCATGTCCTGTGACTGCTCAGAGTTGGGGGGGGGGGGCTGAGAGAGCTTCCCTCTACTTCATGTCATGTGACTGGTCAAAGCTGAGGAGGAGCCTTGGAGAGCTTCTCTCTACTTTGTATCATGTGACTCATCAGAGCTAAGGAGGAGCCTGGGAGAGCTTCCCTCTACTTTGTGTCATGTGACTCGTCAAAGCTGGGGAGGGTCTGGGAGAGCTTCCCTCTGCTTTCTGTCATGTGACTTATCAGAGCTGGGAAGGAGCCTGGAAGAGCTCTGCTTTACTTCATGTCATGTGACTGCTCAGAGCTGGGGGGGGGGGGGGGCTGAGAGAGCTTCCCTCTACTTTATGTTATGTCCCTCTACTTTGTGTCATGTGATTCATCAGAGCTGAGGAGGAGCCTGGGAGAGCTTCCCTATACTTTGTGTCATGTGACTCGTTGAAGCTGGGGAAGGGTCTGGGAGAGCTTCCCTCTGCTTTGTGTCATGTGACTGGTCAGAGCTTGGGAGGAGCCTTGGAGAGCTCCCCTCTACTTCATGTCATATGACTGCTCATTGCTGGGGAGGAACCTGGGAGAGCTTACCGCTACTTTATGTCATGTGACTGGCTGGAGCTGAGGAGGAGCCTGGGGGAGCTTCCTCGGCATTGTGTCATGTGACTCATCAGAGCTGAAGAGGTGCCTGGGAGAGCTTCCCTCTATTTTGTGTCATGGGACTCATTAGATCTAGGGAGGAACCTGGGAGAGCTTCTCTCTGCTTTGTGCCATGTGACTGGTTCGAGCAGGGGAGGGGCCTGGGAGAGCTTCCCTCTGCTTTTTGGTATGTGATTGGTCAGAGCTGGGGAAGGGTCTGGGGGAGCTTCCCTCTACTTTGTGTCATGTGATTGGTCAGAGCTGGGGAAGGGTCTGGGAGAGCTTCCCTCTGCTTTGTATCATGTGACGGGTGAGAGTTGAGAAGGAGTCTGGGAGAGCTTCCCTCTACTTTGTGTCATGTGACTGGTTGGAGCTGGGGAGGAGCCTGGGAGAGCTTCCCTCTGCTTTTTGTCACGTGACTGCTCAGAGCTGAGGGGGGGGGGGAGCCTGGGAGAGCTTCCCTCTATTTTATGTCATGTGACTGGTGAAAGCTGAGGAGGAGCCTGGGAGAGCTTCCCTCTGCTTTGTATTATGTGACTCATCAGATCTGGGGAGGAACCTAGAAGAGCTTCTCTCTGCTTTGTGCCATGTGACTGATTGGAGCTGAGGAGGCGCCTGGGAGAGCAACGTGACTGCCTCAGAGCAGAAATAAGGAGAGCAAGCAGTGAGCACAGATCTAGAGCAGTTCCACCGCAGACAGAAGTACCATCTCCCTTCTCTAGTTCCCAGCTTTCTTCCTCTTACTTCGGGGTGTTCCCAGATCTTCCACGCGTCTTGTAAAATAAAGAATTCCCACCAGTGTAACGTGAAAAAAGTGCTGCAGGCTGTATGTTTTCACATTGTAACAAAACACGGCTCTGAAAAAAAATTAAATAAAATAAAATGAAAGAAAAAATAAATGCTTGGTAAAAATTGGAAAAAAAAAACATGAAACAAATGCAACACATTTAAAAAAGCATGCGGACGCATGGCATGCGATTGCGGTGAGAATGAGCCCCAACAGACCTTCACAGTGAAGTACAAAGCGCGACTCGCCGAGAACAGAAAATAACTAAATGTAACATTGAATCTGATTTATATAAAGAGAGTCCTTGTTATTAATAAAAGGTCTTACCGGGTCGCCAACTCCTGGCTCTGCCCGCCTCGGTAACAGTGATACCGCCATGGCGTCCCAAGCTGTCAGTTTGTCATAAATACTCCCACCTGGCGCAGGGCCGCGTCAGCTCCGCACTCATTAATGACCTCGCTGTGTGGGATTTGTATGTTTTCAGAAAGTGAACCTGTTTATATAATGGAGGTTTAGCTATGGGAGTCAGAGACACCAACGTCCAGAGAATCCCGACAGCGGGCACTGAGGGCTCATTCACGGCAGGAGGCGCGTCTGAGAGCACGCACTTTTTGTGCACATTCCCCGGCAGCCCATTCATTTTCGATAGGCTGCCCTATGCAGGTGAAACTCGTGAAAAAGATGCTGACACAATTTTTATAATTGTGCCACACCAAAATGTGTGGTACCTTGTATTTTGGCAGGCACGCGCACGCACAGTTGCTAGATAGAGGTGCCATTGAGAATTAATGGAGCCCACATGCGTCCGCAACAGGCCTTCCCTCCAGTCTTTCAGAGGAGGCTCCTCTCCTGTACTGAAATGGCTACCTCTGATTTCACTGCACACTGTGAGCTTCTCACAATGTGCATTAAAAGCTGCAGCAAGTCAGATAGACCCCCGCCTCATTATTTATTTACTTACAGTGCATCCGGAAAGTGTTCACAGCGCTTCACTTTTTCCACATTTTGTTATGTTACAGCCTTATTCCAAAATGGATTAAATTCATTATTTTCCTCAAATTTCTACGAACAATCCCCCCTAATGACAACCTGAAGTTTGTTTGAAATCTTTGCAAATTTATTAAAAAAAAAAAAAAAATTCCATGTACATAAATATCACAGCCTTTGGGCGCTCTCACACGGGCGCGGCACCCGACGGACTCAGTTTTACTCAGCGGGGATCGATCCGCCCGATCCACGTTGAGCAGGCGGAAGACAGCTCTGTCTCCGCTTCCTTTTCATAGACGTAGCTGTCAGAGCCCCGCTCTCCTCTATGGGAGATCAGATGAAAACGGACCGCCTATCCGTTTTCATCCGATCTTATCCTTTCCTATCCTCCAGACGGATGAAAAACAGGGTTTCCATCTGTTGTGGAAATTTTGGTTGTGGACATTTTCTTTAGTTAAATAGTCATAATGTCTCCCAGTGTCGGTTTTACCGATAATCGCTATTTACAGTGATTGTCACTTTAACTGTCATTGCAGGAAAGACTTGTTAGTGAAAACCTTCCATTGCATGAGATGGCACAATACTAGTAGCAAAGAGAGTCCATCGCACAGATCTATATCCGCAGTTCGGGGCCCCGTACTGCTGAGTTATGTTTGTGATATGGAAATTCTTATAATTTTACCAAGATTAATAGATGGCACCTTTTAGTCACATTCGATCGGTGTGACTGAAGGACTGCTGCTATTATCTTATGCAGATAAAGCCTCATCAACTGGAACAAATAGAATGGTCACTATCAAATATGGTTTATATATGAATCACGTTTGATTAGATCCACTAACAGGTAATGTTTATGGATGAACACAGACAGGTCCTTAAGATGGCAGCCATTTCTGCTCATCTCTGCCCATGGCTGTGTTTCTACATAAGCACTGCCCATTGTACTTTTTGAATGTATACATGTTCTGTGATTGGTGGTTGTGAAGCCACTCCCTGTAACTCCCTTTTGTTCACTTGCTGTAAATAAACCAAGCCCTGCCCTGAGACTCACACATAAGACACAGGAAGCTCTCTCACACACACACACACACACACACACACATATACACACATACACAGACACAAGCTCACACAGCCATTCATCCATGCAGACACACAGAAACTCTTACCCACAAACACTTGCTCTTACCCACACACACACAGAAACTCTTACCCACAAACACTTGCTCTTACCCACACACACGCATGCACACACATACATATCCGGAGAGAGACCTGGCAGATGGCATCGAAATGACCCAGCGGGTCTGCTCCTTTTTTTGTCGCCGAGCGCTTGGAAAACCTTTATACGAAAGAGCGGTACAATTGTACTTTTCAGTACAAGCTATTAATAGTGTTTGGTTCGTATTAATTTTGAGCGCACTGAAGCGGGTTTCTATGCTCCAAGCCCTATTAATTTACACGACACATCCATCCGGATTTCACGGACAGGATCGGATCGGATAGCAGTGGGTGTCAGCGGACATGATAGAGGTGTGTGGAGCATCCGATTAGGTCTGCCTGAAAAACTGACAGGCAGACTGGATCGGAATGCCTGTGTGAAAGGGGCCTTAGCCATGACACTCAGAATTGAGCTCAGGTGCCTCATGTTTCCACTGATCATTCATGAGATGTTCTACAACTTGATTGGAGTCCACCTGTGGTAAATTCAGTTGGTTGGACATGATTTGGAAAGGTACACACCTGTCTATATAAGGTCCCACAGGTAATAGTGCATGTCAGAGCACAAACCAAGCCATGAAGTCCAAGGAATTGTCTGTAGACCTCAGAGACAGTATTGTATGGAGGCACAGATCGGGGGAAGGGTACAGAAACATTTCTGCAGCATTGAAGGTCCCAATGAGCACAGTTGCCTCCATCATCCATAAATGAAACAGATTTGAAACCACCAGGGCTCTTCTTAGAACGGGCCGTCCGGCCAAACTGAGTGATTGGGGGAGAAGGGCCTTAGTCAGGGAGGTGACCAAGAACCCGATGGTCACTCTGACAGAGCTCCAGCGTTTCTCTGTGGAGAGAGGAGAACCTTCCAGAAGAACAACCATCTCTGCAGCACTCCACCAATCAGGCCTGTATGGTTGTGGCCAGACAGAAGCCACTCCTCAGTAAAAGGCACATGACAGCCCGTCTGGAGTTTACCAAAAGGCATCTGAAGGACTCTCAGACCATGAGAAACAAAATTCTCTGCTCTGATGAAACAAAGATTGAACTCTTTGGCCTGAATGCCAAGCGTCATGTCTGGAGGAAACCAGGCACCGCTCATCACCTGGCCAATACCATCCCTACTGTGAGGCATGGTGGTGGCAGCATCTTTCTCTGGGGATGTTTTTCAGCGGCGGGAACTGGGAGACTAGTCAGGATGGAGGGAAAGATGAATGCAGCAATGTACAGAGACATCCTTGATAAAAACCTTCTCCAGAGCGCTCTGGACCTCAGACTGGGGTGAAGGTTCATCTTCCAACAGGACAACGACCCTAAGCACACAGCCAAGATAACAAAGGAGTGGCTACGGGACAACTCTGTGAATGTCCTTGAGTGGCCCAGCCAGAGCCCAGACTTGAACCCAATTAAACATCTCTGGAGAGATCTGAAAATGGCTGTGCACTGACCCTCCCCCCATCCAACCTCATGGAGCTTGAGAGGTCCTGAAAAAAAGAATGGGAGAAACTGCCCAAAAATAGGAGTGCCAAGCTTGTAGCATCATACTCAGAAATACTGGAGGCTGTAATTGGTGCCAAAGGAACTTCACCAAAGTATTGGGCAAAGGGTGTGAATACTTATGTACATGGCAAAGGGTGTGAATACTTATGTACATGGGAGGTTTTTTTTCGTTTTTTATTTTTAATAAGACTGCAAAGATTTCAAACAAACTTCCTTCACGTTGTCATTATGGGGGATTGTTTGTAGAATTTTGAGAAAAATAATGAATTTAATCCATTTTGGAATAAGGCTGTAACATAACAAAATGTGGAAGAAGTGAAGCGCTGTGAATATTTTCAGGCTGCACTGTATTGCAGGCATTTATATAGCGCTGACAACAGGTTTACATAAATCAGTCCCTGTCCTCATTAAGGTTACACTCTTATGTATCTACCTACGTGCACACATACTAGTGCCAATTTACCCACCAACATGTATTTGGCATGTAAAAGAAGTACCCAGAGGAAATCCACACGAGTTCAACATGCACACTCCATGCAGATGGGGTCCCCGGCTGGGATTTAACCTGAGGACTCCAATGCTGCAAGGCAGCTAACTACCAGGCCACTGTGCTTATTAATTGGCTTTCAGTTCTTTCACACACGGAGGTTCCCCATTACACGTGGGCAGTATCTAGGGCAGTCTTCAAGCAAATGCAGCTTGTCTAGGAAAGCCCATTCCTCCAGACTGTCCTTCAAATTCACTGTGTCCCTCAATGTCCCTGTGTCACTCAGTGTCTCTGTGTCCCTCAATGTCTCAGTGTCCTGCCATGTCCCCATGTCTCACAATGTCCTTGTGTCCCTCAATATCTCAGTGTCCCTCAGTGTTCCAATATTCCTGTGTCCCTCAATGTCCCCATGTCCCTTAACGTGTCCATGTCTCTCAGTGTCCTTGTGTTCCTCAATGTCCCTTATTTTCCCTGTGCCGTCAATGTCTCAGTACCCCTCAATCTCTCTGTGTCCCTATGTTCCTCAATGTTTCCATGTCCCTCAGTGTCCCTGTGTTGCTCAGTGTATTCATGCCCTCCTATGTCCTTATGTCCCCCAAGGCCTTTATGTCCCTCAGTATACTCAGGTTCCTCAGCGTCCCTGTGTTCCTCAATGTCTCCATGTCCCTCAGTGTCCCCATGTCCCTCATTGTCTCCATTTCCCTCAGTGCCCCTGTGTCACTAACTGTCTCCATGTGCCTCAGTGTCTCCATGTCCCTCAGCATTCCTGTGTCCCTCAATGTCTCCATGTCCTTCAGTGTCTCCATGTCCCTCAGCGTCCCTGTGTCCTTCAATGTCTCCATGTCCCTCAGTGTCCCCATATCTCTCAATGTCTCCATGTCCCTTAGTGTCCCTGTGTCACTCAATGTCTCCATGTCCCTCAGAATCTCTGTGTCCCTCAATGTCTCCATGTCCCTCAGTGTCTCCATGTCCCTCAGCGTCCCTGTGTCCCTCAATGTCTCCATGTCCCTCAGTGTCCCCATGTCTCTCAATGTCTCCATGTCCCTTAGTGTCCCTGTGTCACTCAATGTCTCCATGTCCCTCAGTGTCCCCATGCCCCTCAGCATCCCTGTGTTCCTCAATGTTCCCATGTCCCTTAGTGTCCCCATGTCTCTCAGCGTCCCTGTGTCCATCAATGTCTCTATGTCCCTCAGTGTCCCTGTGTCACTTAATGTCCCCATGTCTCTCAGCGTCCCTGGGGCACACATGGGTAAAAGCCCAAGCAGTAGGGGGAATCAGCAGCGCATGTAGTGATTAGGGTGTGCCTAGGCACACCTGGCACAGTCTATGCGCACGCCTATGGTCCCTCAATGTCTTCATGCCCCTAAACGTCCTTGTGTCCCTCAAGTCTCCATGTCCCTCAATGTCTCAGTAGCCCTCAATGTCTCTGAGTCCCTATGTCCCTTAATGTCACCGTGTCCCTCAATGGGGTTGATTCACTAAAGGCAAATAAACTGTGCACTTTCCAAAGTGCAACTTAACTTTACAAGTGCAATTGCTCCAGAGCTTGAATGAAGCAGCAGAATGAGCAGAAGCTCTGCTGCTTTACATAATCCGAACATGTGCAAGCAAAAATTCTGTTTTTTTTTTTTTATTTTCCTTGCACGTGATTGGGTATTCTTTGCAAAATGAAGCTTCACCTCATTTAGTAAGCTCTGGAGTAACTGAACTTGCACAGTGCAAAGTCTATTTGCTTTTAGTAAATCAACCCCAATGTCTCAGTGTCCTCAGTGTCTCTGTTTCTCTATGTTCCTCAATGTTTCCATGTCCCTCAGTGTCCCTGCATTGCTCAGTGTTCTCATGTTCCTCAATGCCTCTATGTCCCTGAGTATTCCCATGTCACTCAGTATCCCCAGGTTCCTCAGTATTTCCATGTCCCTCAAAGTCCCTGTGTGCTTCAGTGTTTCTGTATCCCTCAGTGTCCCCATGTCTCTCAATGTCCCTATGTCCCTCAATGTCTTCATGTCACATAGTTACATAGTTTGTGAGGTTTAAAAAAGACATCAGTCCATCTAGTTCAACCTATGATGTGTGTGTGTGTTTGCTGTTAACCATACATTGTATACCCCTGTATGTTGTGCATTGTATACCCCTGTATGTTGTGCATTGTATACCCCTGTATATTGTACATTGTATACCCCTGTGTGTTGTACATTGTATACCCCTGTATGTTGTACATTGTATACCCCTGTATGTTGTATATTGTATACCCGCCTGTATGTTGTACATTGTATACCCCTGTATGTTGGACATTGTCTACCCCTGTATGTTGTGCATTGTATACCCCTGTATATTGTACATTGTATACCCCTGTGTGTTGTACATTGTATACCCCTGTATGTTGTACATTGTATACCCCTGTATGTTGTATATTGTATACCCGCCTGTATGTTGTACATTGTATACCCCTGTATGTTGGACATTGTCTACCCCTGTATGTTGTGCATTGTATACCCCCTGTATGTTGTACATTGTATACCCCCTGTATGTTGTACATTGTATACCCCTGTATGTTGTGCATTGTATACCCCTGTATGTTGTACATTGTATACCCCTGTATGTTGTACATTGTATACCCCTGTATGTTGTACATTGTATACCCCTGTATGTTGTACATTGTATACCCCTGTATATTGTACATTGTATACCCCTGTATGTTGTACATTGTATACCCCTGTATATTGTACATTGTATACCCCTGTATGTTGTACATTGTATACCCCTGTATGTTGTACATTGTATACCCCTGTATATTGTACATTGTATACCCCTGTATGTTGTACATTGTATACCCCTGTATGTTGTGGTCTTTAAGGTGTCCATCTAATAGTTTTTTGAAACTATCAATGCTCCCTGCTGATACGGCTGCTTGTGGAAGAGAATTCCACATCCCCACTGCTCTGACAGTAAAGAACCCCCTGCATATTTAAGCTTGAACCGTTTTTCCTCAAGTTTTAGTGAGTGGCCACGTGTCTTATTGTATTCCCTTTCTCTGAATAGTTTGTTCCTTATGCTAGGGTTGCCAGTACAGTATTTGTACATTGATATCATATCCCCCCTCAATCTTCTCTTCTCCAGAGAGAATAGATTCAGTGCTTGTAGTCTTTCCTCATAGCTGATGTCCTCCATTCCCCTAATTATTTTTGTTGCCCTTCTCTGGACTTTCTCCAGTTCCAGCACATCCTTCCTGAGGACCGGTGCCCAGAACTGGACAGCATACCCCGGATGTGGCCGGACCAGAGTCTTGTAGAGTGGGAGAATAATCCCCTTTTTTATACATCCCAGTATTCTGTTGGCTTTGCTTGCAGCGGCTTGGCATTGCATGCCACTGCCAAGCTTGTTGTCTACCAGTACCCCCAGGTCCTTTTCCATCCTAGACTCACCCAGAGGTTCCCCCCCTAGTGAGTAGCTTGCTTTCTGGTTTCTGGTCCCCAAGTGCATTACTTTACATTTTTCTACATTAAATCTCATCTGCCATGTAGTTGCCCACCCCGTTATTTTGTTCAGGTCCGCTTGTAAGGTTTCCACATCCTGCATAGAAGATATTGGCATGCTTAGTTTAGTATCATCCGCAAATACTGAGATTGTACTAGATATCCCCTCCTCTAGATCATTTATGAATAAATTAAACAGGATTGGCCCCAGGACAGAACCTTGGGGGATCCCACTTTCCACACCCGCCCAATCCGAGTACTCCCCATTAATCACCACCCTCTGGACTCTCCCCTGGAGCCAGTTCTCAAGTTACTCACCTTATGGTCCATACCTACCTTCTTTAGTTTGTATACAACTCTCAGTGTCTCTCAGTGTCCTCATGTACCTCAGTGTCCTTGTGTCCCTCAAAGGCCCAGTGTCCGTCAATATCTCTGTGTCCCTCATTGCCTTTGTGTCCCTCAATGACTCAGTGTCCCTTAGAGATCGCATGTCCCTCATTGTCTCCTTGTCCCTCATTGTCTCCTTGTCCCTCGTTGTCTCCTTGTGCCTCAATGTCTCCCTGTTCCTCAATGTCCTCATGTTCCTCAATGTCCCCCTGTCCCTCAATGTCCCCTTGTCCCTCATTGTCTCCTTGTGCCTCAATGTCTCCCTGTTCCTCAATGTCCTCATGTTCCTCAATGTCCCCACGTACCTCAGTGTCCTTGTGTCCCTCAAAGGCACAGTGTCCGTCAATATCTCTGTGTCCCTCATTGCCTTTGTGTCCCTCAATGACTCAGTGTCCCTTAGAGATCGCATGTCCCTCATTGTCTCCTTGTCCCTCATTGTCTCCTTGTCCCTCATTGTCTCCTTGTGCCTCAATGTCTCCCTGTTCCTCAATGTCCTCATGTTCCTCAATGTCCCCACGTACCTCAGTGTCCTTGTGTCCCTCAAAGGCCCAGTGTCTGTAAATATCTCTGTGTCCCTCATTGCCTTTGTGTCCCTCAATGTCCCCTTGTCCCTCAATAATCCAATGTCCCTCAGTGTCTCCATGTCCCTCAAAGCCCCAGTGCCCCTCATTATCTCTGTGTCCCTCAATGACTCAGTGTCCCTTAATGATCCCATGTCCCTCAGTGTCTCCTTGTCCCTCATTGTCTCCTTGTGCCTCAATGTCTCCCTGTTCCTCAATGTCCTCATGTTCCTCAATGTCCCTCAATGTCCCCCTGTCCCTCAGTGTCCCCTTGTCCCTCGATGGCCTCGTGTCCCTCAATGTCCTGATGTAATTCTGAGCTCTGAATTTCCTGCTAATAAGATCAGACCGCTCCTCAAACTTGTGATTTCTACATAAAAGCATTGGAGGCCGCGTACATCGATGATGCAGAATGACAGCGTCATTAATCATCCATTTTGAGGACACAGAACTAATTTTGAAATGAGAGCAGAATGTGCCCCCCTCTTCCCATTGAAATGAGATCTGGCCTTTTTATTTTTACGGGAAATGTTGAATCTCTGTAATATTTGACGTTGAAGATTTTGGCAGCATTAGAAGTCGTGGATTCAGCTCTGGGCTCCGAATGTAACTTTATATTGTCAGCTCTGATATGTCTCCTCCTGAAATTTCAAAGAGTCTCATCTATAGAGCGATGGCGGATTGTACTGACTAATCGGTGGCTTCAATGTAACACAAAATGTTCTTTAACTGACCTTCACTATTATAGATATATACAATAAATGATAAAAATTAACTATATTTAACTACTTCAGGATCATGGTTAGTTTTGGACCAGAGGAATGCTTACACCTCAAACATAGTAAATTATTGAAGTGATATAATATATGTTTACAACACCTTCTTGAATGCCATCACTGACTGTGGAAAATGTTGCATTTCATTTGGAAATCAAGGTCCCAGAGTCTGGAGGAGGAGCGGAGAGGCACAGAATCCGAGTTGCATGAGGTTCAGTGTGAAGTTTCCACAGTCAGTGATGATTCGGGGAGCCGTGTCATCTGCTAATGTTGGTCCTCTGTATTTTATTGGGTCCAAAGTCAGCGCAGCCCTCTAGCAGGAAATTCTAGAGCACTTCATGCTTCCCTCTGCTGACCAGCTTTATGGAGATGCTGATTTCATTTTCCAGCAGGACTTGGCACCGCCCACACTGCCAAATCTACCAATACCTGGTCACATGATCATGGGATCACTGTGCTTGACTGGCCAGCAAACTCGCCTGACCTAAACTCCATAGAAAATCTGTGGGAGATTGTCAAGAGAAAGATGAGAGACACCAGACCCAACAATGCAGAGGAGTTGAAGGCCGCTATCAAAGCAACCTGGGCTTCCATAACACCTCAGCAGTGCCACAGGCTGATCGCCTCCATGCCAGTTGTATATGATCATTTTATGAACAATTAAAGTACTGTATCTTGGACTTTTTATCTCTTTTGGTCTGGTGCTCTTTTCTACAGTGCCTTGCGAAAGTATTCAGCCCCCTTAAACTTTGCGACCTTTTGCCACATTTCGGGCTTCAAACATAAAGATATAAAACTGTAATTTTTTGTAAAGAATCAACAACAAGTGGGACACAATTATGAAGTGGAACGAAATTTATTGGATATTTCAAACTTTTTTAACCACTTAAGCCCCGGAAGATTTTACCCCCTTCCTGACCAGGGCCTATTTTGCGATTCGGCACTGCGTGACTTTAACGGACAATTGCGCGGTCGTGCGGCGCTGTACCTAAACAAATTTCACGTCCTTTTTTTCCCATAAACAGAGCTTTCTTTTGGTGGTATTTCATCACCTGTGCGATTTTTTGATCATGAGCTATAAACAAAAAAATAGCGACAATTTTGCAAAAATAGCAATATTTTTCACATTTTTTATATGAAATTCCCCAAAAAAAAAAAATGGAAAAATCTAAATTTTTTAACATTTTCGGCCAATTTGTTTTATGCTACCTATGTTTGGTAAAAAAAATCGCAAAAAGCGTATTTTGATTGGTTTGCGCAATAGTTATTGCGTTTACTAACAAAGGGAAAGATTTTTGTCATTTTTGTTGTTTTGTTTTAACGCGTAATGGCGGCGATCTGCGTATTTTTTGCGGTACTGCGATATTGCAGCGGACAGATCGAACCCCTAACTGACATTTTTGACACTTTTGGGGGTACCAGTGACATTTCTACAGTAATCAGTGCTATACATATGCACTGTTACTGTAAAATGACACTGGCAGTGAAGGGGTTAACTTTTTTTGAGAGGGAGGGGTTATGTGTGTCCCTAGGGGCGTGATTCTAACTGTGATTGGCTGTGGCTTGAGGTGTAGGAACAGTGATCAACGGTCCTACATAGTAGAACCGTATAATCACTATTCCTACACAGGGGAGAATGACAGGCGGCTTGTTTACATTAGCCGCCTGCCTTTCTCCCTCTCCACCGATGATCGCCGAGTGACCTGCGGACATCGGGTCCGCCGGTCACACGCGCGGGGGGGTCAGTGACCGCGTAGGAGCGGGAGCGCGCCTCCGGCGGCGCGCGCTCGCTCCCCAGAGCCTCACAGGCTTGCGACATAGTACTACGTCGCTCTGCCTGTGAGGGGCTGACTGCCGCAGTAAATATACTGTGAGCAGTCGGCAAGTGGTTAACAAATAAAAAACTGAAAAATTGGGCGTTCAAAATTATTCAGCCCCCTTAAGTTAATACTTTGTAGCGCCACCTATCAGTTTTGTACATCGAGAGACTGAAATTTTTGCCCATTCCTCCTTGCAAAACAGCTCGAGCTCAGTGAGGTTGGATGGAGAGTGTTTGTGAACAGAAGTTTTCAGTTCTTTCCACAGATTCTCGATTGGATTCAGGTCTGGACTTTGACTTGGCCATTCTAACACCTGGATATGTTTATTTGTGAACCATTCCATTGTAGATTTTGCTTTATGTTTTGGATCATTGTCTTGTTGGAAGACAAATCTCCGTCCCAGTCTCAGGTCTTTTGCAGACTCCATCAGGTTTTCTTCCAGAATGGTCCTGTATTTGGCTCCATCCATCTTCCCATCAATTTTAACCATCTTCCCTGTCCCTGCTGAAGAAAAGCAGGCCCAAACCATGATGCTGCCACCACCATGTATCACAGTGGGGATGGTGTGTTCAGGGTGATGAGCTGTGTTGCTTTTACGCCAAACATAATGTTTAGCATTGTTGTCAAAAAGTTTGATTTTGGTTTCATCTGAGCAGAGCTCCTTCTTCCACATGTTTGGTGTCTCCCAGGTGGCTTGTGGCAAACTTTAAATGACACTTTTTATGGATATCTTTAAGAAATGGCTTTCTTCCTGCCACTCTTCCATAAAGGCCAGATTTGTGCAGTATACGACTGATTGTTGTCCTATGGACAGAGTCTCCCACCTCAGCTGTAGATCTCTGCAGTTCATCCAGAGTGATCATGGGCCTCTTGGCTGCATCTCTGATCAGTCTTCTCCTTGTATGAGCTGAAAGTTTAGAGGGACGGCCAGGTCTTCGTAGATTTGCAGTGGTCTGATACTCCTTCCATTTCAATATTATCGCTTGCACAGTGCTCCTTGGGATGTTTAAAGCTTGGGAAATCTTTTTGTATCCAAATCCGGAGGCGCGCTCCCGCCCCCGCTCGTTCCCTGACATCCCCTGCGAGAGTGACCGGCGGCACTGATGTCCGCCGGTCACTCGCGATCTCCCGCTGGAGAGGGAGAAGGACGGACGGCTGATGTAAACACAGCTGTCTGTCATTCTCCCTGATGTAACTGCAGAGATCATATGATCCTGCTATGTAGGATCGTATGTCTCTGTGGTTACATAAAAAGCCACGCCCCTTTACAGTTAGAAGCACGCCCCTAAGGAAACACTTAACCCATTGATCTCTAATAAAGTTAACCCCTTCCCTGCCAGTGTCATTATTACAGTAACAGTGCATATGTATAGCACTGATTACTGTAGTAATGTCACTGGTCCCCCCCCAAAAGTGTCAAAAATGTCAGTCAAGGGTCAGATCTGTCCCCTGCAATGTCGCAGTCCCGCAAAAAAAATCGCAGATCGCCGCCATTACTAGTAATAAAAAACAATAAAATTGACATAAATCTTTCCCTTAGTTAGTAAACGCAATAACTTTTGCGCAAATCAATCAAAATACGCTTATTGCGATTTTTTTTTACCAAACATATGTAGCAGAAAACAAATTGGCCTAAAATGTTAAAAAATTTAGATTTTTAAATTTTTTTTGGGGAATTTCATATAAAAAAATGTGAAAAATATTGTTATTTTTTCAAAATTGTCGCGCTTTTTTTGTTTATAGCGCAAAAAGTAAAAATCGCACAGGTGATCAAATACCACCAAAAAAAAGCTCTGTTTGTGGGGAAAAAAGGACGTAAATTTTATTTGGGTACAGCGTCGCACGACCACGCAATTGTCTGTTAAAATCACGCAGTGCCGAGTCGCAAAATAGGCCCTGGTCTTTGAGCAGCCAAATCTTCCGGGGCTTAAGTGGTTAATAAAATGATTCACTTATCTTAATTTTTTTTTTTTTTTTCTATGCTTGCTTGCACCAATCAAGCCCCTTTAACCACTTAAGCCCCGGAAGATTTTACCCCCTTCCTGACCAGGGCCTATTTTGCGATTCGGCACTGAGTGATTTTAACGGACAATTGCGCGGTCGTGCGACACTGTACCCAAATGAAATTGACGTACTTTTTTTTCCCACAAACAGAGCTTTCTTTTGGTGGCATTTGATCACCTGTGCGATTTTTTGATCATGCGCTATAAACAAAAAAAGAGCGACAATTTTGCAAAAATAGCAATATTTTTCCCATTTTTTTTATACGAAATTCCCCAAAAAAATGTAAAAATCTAAATTTTTTAAAATTTTTGGCCAATTTGTTTTCTGCAACATATGTTTGGTAAAAAAAATTGCAATAAGAGTATTTTGATTTGGTTTTGCGCAAAAGTTATTGCGTTTACTAACTAAGGGAAAGATTTCGGTCATTTTTGGTGTTTTTTTTTTTTTAACGAGTAATGGCGGCGATCTGAGAATTTTTTTTGCGGGACTGCGACATTGCGGCGGACAGATCGGACCCTTGACTGACATTTTTGACACTTTTGGGGGTACCAGTGACATTACTACAGTAATCAGTGCTATACATATGCACTGTTACTGTAAAAATGACACTGGCAGGGAAGGGGTTAATTTTATTGGAGAGGCAGGGGTCAAATGTGTCCCTAGGGGCGTGCTTCTTACTGTAAAGGGGCGTGGCTTTTCATGTAACCACAGAGACATACGATCCTAAATACAGGATCATATAGTCTCTGCAGTTACACCAGGGAGAATGACAGGCGGCTTTAATTACATCAGCCGCCTGCCTTTCTCCCTCTGTAACGGACGATCGCGAGTGACCGGTGGACATCCGAGCCACCGGTCACTCGTGCTGGAATGTCCGAGAATGAGCGAGGGCGGGAGCGCGCCTCCGGCGGTGCGCGCTCGCCCCCTATTGGCTCCCGGGCGAGTGACGTATATATACGTCACTTTGCCCAGGAGGGGCTGACCGCCGCCGTATATAGTCGTGCGGCGGTCGACAACGGGTTAAAATCCCATAAATTTTATTAGGAATGGTGGGGTCCAATTAGTTTGACTTTTGGATCAGACCACACCTGTATCTTATTAATTTTGGAAATGGTAGACGCGTTTCACACGACCAACAGCGTGCTTGTTCACTACCTATGGTGGTGTATAACAGCGGCCTTGAAGTAATATTATACTCCAGGGACTTAAAAGCCGATGTCTGAGCTGTTATACTGGAAGGGTATTGCGTGCCATCAGATGCTGAGATCTCTATGATAACTCTTCTATTCTTACACTCAGAAGGTATTTGGATAATAATATCCCTTTAAAAGCCGCAGTGCTTGATGGAGTCTCCACATTAATTTTCTGCACAGTCTATTTGAGAAGACTCCGAAGAAGAGGCAGCTTTCCTCTCCTGTCTGTATGAAGTATAATAGATCGTTAACAAGGTTTCCTGTACTGCGCGATCCCCCCTGAAACCTGCGCGGATTTTTGATTTAGAGTAAAAGAAGAAAAATGACAAGACGACATGATATGTGACAAGCGCTGATCTCTCTTCCTTCCCCAACCGCTCCTCGCCAGAATGGAGACAAATGGTTTGATTACCGCCACTCGCAGACACCAGATAACTGCGACACTCGGAGATTGTTACTTCCCATCTGATTCTGGGAAAATCTGTGTATAGAACAGCGCAAAGCAGCTTCAACGTTTCATCTGGGAGGAAGAAATGGAGTGCGCCGTTTGTACGGCTACAATGTAACATTTCCTGGAAAGTAGCACAAGCTGGAAGAAGATGGAAAGGAGCGAAAAAAAACAAAACCGGTGAAAAAGTTCAAGATTCTTTAATTATTTGTAAATTGGTCATATAAACCAGCCAACGTGTTTTGGGGGGCTAAAACACTCCCCTTTATCAGGACTTCACAGACAACACAGCTCAAACGCCAAAACACTCCTCTTCATTAGGGCTTTGTGGCCAACACATCTCAAGGGCTGAAACACTCCTCTTCATCAGGGCCTTTTGGCCAACACATCTCAGGGGTCAAAACACACCTCCCCCTTTAGGACTTCACAGCCAACACATCTCAAGGGCCGAAACACTCCTCTTCATCAGGGCCTTGTCGCCAACACATCTCAGGGGTCAAAACACTCCTACCTCTTTAGGACTTCACAGCCAACACCTCTCGAGGGCCAAAACACCCCTCTTCATCAGGATTTCACAGCCAACACATCTCAAACGCCAAAACCCTCCTCTTTATTAGGGCTTTGTGGCCAACACATCTCAAGGGCCAAAACACTCCCCTTTATCAGGAAATCACAGTCAAAACATCTCGAGGGCCAAAACACTCCTCTTCCCCAGGGCCTTGTTGCCAACACATCTCAGGGGTCAAAACACTCCTCCTTCTTTAGGGCTCCAAAGCCATCATGTCTCGGGGGTCAAAACACTGTCCTTCATCATGGCTTCACAGCCAACACATTTCGAGGGCCAAAACACTTCCCTTCATCAGGCGTTCACAGCCAATACATCTTGAGGGCCAAAATATTCCCCTTTATCAGAGCTTCACAGCCAACACATCTCCAGGGCCAAAACACTCCCCTTTATCAGGGCTCCACAGCCAACATGTTTCGGGAGCCAAAACACTTCTCTTAAATTAGGGCTTTACAGCCAACACATATTGAGGGCAAAACACTCACTATCTTCAGGGCTTTGCAGCCAACATATCTTAAGGTTCACAACATTCCCCTTCATCTTGGCTTCACAGCGAGCACAATTTGGGGGGCCAAAACACTCCCCTGTATCAGGGCTTTTCAGCAAACACATCTCAGGGCCAAAACACTCACCCTTCATCAGGGCCTCACAGCCATCATGTCTCAGGGGCCAAAACACTCCCCTTCATCAGGACTTCACGACCAACAACATCTTGAGGGCCAAAACACTCCCTTTAATTAGGGCTTCACAGCCAACATGTTTCAGGGGCTAAAACACACCCCTTTATCAGGACTTCATGGCCAACACAACTCAGGGACCAAAACACTCCCCATCATCAGGACTTTACAGCCAACATCTCGAGGGCTAAAACACACCCCTTCATTAGGGCTTCATAGCCAACACAACTCAGGGACCAAAACACTCCCCTTCATCGGGGCTTCACAGCCAACATGTTTCAGGGGCCAAAACACTCCCTTTCATCAGGACTTCACAGCCAACATCTCGAGAGCTAAAATACACCTCTTCATTAGGGCTTCATAGCTAACATAGCTCGGGGACCAAAACACTCTCCTTCATCAGGGCTTCATAGCCAACATGTCTCAGGGACCAAAACACTCCCTTTAATCAGGGCTTCATAGCCAACACAACTCAGGGGCCAAAATACCCCCCTTCATCAGGGCTTCAAAGTCAAACACAACTCAGGGGCCAAAACACTCCCTTTCATCAGAGCTTCACAGTCAACATGTCTCCAGGGTCAAAATACTTCACTTCATTTTTATTTCCATTAAGATATGGACTCAAAGGGACTTTGAGAAAACTGTGATCTCAAAGATCTACACTAAATCCTATTAAAGCGGTTGGAATGTACTGTTGGCAGTTGGAGACTGTCCATTGAAGAAATTGTAGTCCATTTTTGCCTTTATCTTGTATGGAGTCTTGATGAATGGGGAGTGTTTTTGCCACTGAAATGCTTTGGAGGGGTTTTATATGATCATTGATTTATCTTGGACTTTTTCAACTGTTTTAGTCTGATGCTCCTTTCTATACTTATATGGTTCAAGTTACTGTTAGATACCCATTGAGGGATGACTTCCTGTTTGTGAGCCTCCTTACGAGAGCCAGTGACCCACTTTGAAGTTTTCCTATGCTCGAGTCATTACCAATATTTTAAGTCCCAGCACCTCTTTAGTCTGTCTTTCTGGATTTCCTGGAACGTGGTACAGTCAATGGAGGGACGATAGTGACCATAGGGGGTGGTGGGCAAACGGCTCTCTCATAGTAACAACTTTGCTAGCAGAGTTTAGGTCAGATTAATATCTAATTTGCTTTGAATGGGTTTATATTTTTTCCTTTATTTTTGAAATATACTGATATTTTTTTAAACTTTACATTTTTCAACTAATTTTCACCATTATTAAACAAATGTGAAAATTATTCAAGAAATCTGGCTGTATCAATTTCCATTTCAATATTTATATACTCTTAATCAAGCATGAACCCAAAATGATATCCCCTATAGTTGGAAGATTTTTTTTTTCACCAGATCTCTTAAGTTGCCGCTAGTAATTACTAATGCATTATTTTTTTCCCTAAAATTTTAATAAAGATTAGAAATTTAACTTCTTTGCCAAATTCTTTTGAAGACAATAAGGTAGTTTTTCATAATGCAATGGGCTTTTGAATGATACCGACACACTCTCATTAGCCTCTCCTTAGCCTTATTATTTTTTGTGGGTTTTTTTTTTACAGGAAAAACAAATAATAAATATAAATAAATAAATAAATAAATAAATAAATATATATATATATATATATATATATATATATATATATATATATATATATATATATATATATATATATATATATATATATAGATAGATAGATAGATAGATAGATAGATAGATAGATAGATAGATAGATAGATAGATAGATAGATAGATAGATAGATAGATAGATAGATAGATAGATAGATAGATAGATAGATAGATAGATAGATAGATAGATAGATAGATAGATAGATAGATAGATAGATAGATAGACTATATTTTATATATATAAAATCATATTTATTCAATTTCCTTTCATTTCATTTATTTAAATACTAATAATAAATTAAATAGTGATCAATTTTACGTATTAAAATTATATAAATATATATATTTAGTCCTTCTTTCTTTCTTTTTTAAAATTAAATAAAATGATTTATTATTGAATTTATCATTATTATTCAAATAAATTGCATTATTTAAATTTGTAAATAAGATTAAAAAAAAAGTTAAAAATACATTGTAGGTGACAGAAGACAAATTACAATCAAATAAAAAATTAATGACTAAACCAAACACACTGAACACTAAATGAAATAAACAAAGCTACTCAAAATACACTTTCAAAAAATTCTAAAAACATAAAAAAAGTTTTTTTGTTTTGTTTTTTTTTTAAGGCAAAATTCATCTAAGCATCTCAATGAGCGTGATGAAGAATTCCCGTTCCTCAAAATTTCACAGGGGGTAAAGTTGGTTATTTTTGCTGCCCGATCATCTCCAAAATCATTGCACTCATCACTATTTGTCACCTTTTCTGTTTGCTTTGATTGGCCTTGGCAAACTTCCAATGTAACTTTTTTTGTAAAATTGAATAAAACTCAACGCTGTCATCTGTTAAGGTGCCCAAAAAATAACGATCGTTCTTCTGATCCTCCTAAGCCCCCCAAACTTTTCTTGTTTGCTAAATATAATAATAATAATACCAAGAAAATCTAACATTTTTTATTTTTTTTAATGTGTACATTAATCACTTTCTGGAATGGCGCCAGGTATATGCTACTCCACATCAGCCGCCCGTCACGCTGTGCTAGAACAGAAAATCATTCCTTAACTCGCGGAGACCAACCTGAAATTCCTCCTGTGAGTTTATTTTTCTCTAAAATCTCCGTCCACCCCATCCAGTGTCATGAATATTGTTTTATTCCGAGGCCTTCCTGTCACCCCCCGTCTGTGGGTCTTAAATCCGTATCTGTGTGTATATATCACAGAGGCGTCCTGTGCCTCGCACCCCGCTGTGTGCTGTAATACAGGGAGCAGAATTTATGCTGCACTAAGAAGTCGCCAGAAATGAGAAGCCTGCTCCATCGTCTCTGCATTACATGAGGATTCTGCTTTATCCTCACTTACGTTTCCAATATGACATTCATACGCTTTCTCTGTTGGGTTCCTTGTCATTTTTTTTCTTTCCATCGCTCTCCCCCGCTGGCGTAATTAAAAATACCGTGAATAATGCTGAGCCGCGGATGCGCCGAGAATTCCTGAAACTTTTCACACTTTGCCGTCATTGAAGCCATCGGTGAAGAGTTTGTTTCCAAATGTTTGGATCCCGGAAAAGTATTTAGAGGAAGTGAAACCTCAGCTGTGCGTAGAATTCAGCAGCCGATGTAGCAAAGGGCGCAAATGATACTTTGTTGTTTTTATTTTTTTTATCTTTATTTTTATATTAACTTATACAGTGATTACACGGCTCTGTTTTGGACAGATGATAAAATAATCCAATAAAAAGTATTATTTTGTATTTATTTATTAATGTTGTATTTATTTTATTTATTATAAATATATTTTATATATACATTGCTGAAGAGTTTGTTTCCAAATGTTTGGATTCCAGGAAAGTATTTAGAGGAAGCGAAGCTTTGCGTAGAATTCAGCAGCCGTTGTAGGAAAGGCCACAAATGATATTATGTATACAGTGATTACAGGACTCCATTTTGGACAGATCAGAAAAATAATCCAATAAAAAGTATTATTTTTTATTTATTTATTATAAATATGAAATAATACACAAAGTAAATATATACATATACACACAGTGCCTTGAAAAAGTATTCATGCCCCTTGAAATTTTCCACAATTTTACAAAAATGTAAATGTATTTTATTGGGATTTTATGTGATAGACCGACACAAAGTGTGAGGTAGAAGGGGAACCTTCGCCTCAGTCTCAAGTCTTTTGCAGACTCTAACAGGTTTTCTTCTAAGACTGTCCTGTATTTGGCTCCATCCATCTTCCCATCAACTCTGACCAGCTTCCCTGTCCCTGCTGAAGAAAAGCATCCCCACACCATGATGCTGCCACCACCATGTTTCACAGTGGGGATGGTGTGTTCAGGGTGATGTGCAGTGTTAGTTTTCCCCCACACATAGTGTTTTGCTTTTAGGCCAAAAAGTTGAATTTTGGTCTCATCTGAGCAGAGCTCCTCCCCCCACATGTTTGCTGTGTCCCCAACATGGCTTCTCCCAAACTGCAAACAGGACTTCTTATGGCTTTCTTCCACCAATGGCTTTCTTCTTCTCACTCTTCCATAAAGGGCAGATTTGTGGAGCGCACGACTAATAGTTGTCCTGTGGACAGATTCTCCCACCTGAGCTGTGGATCTCTGCAGCTCCTCCAGAGTTCCCATGGGCCTCTTGGCTGCTTCTCTGATGAATGCTCTCCTTGCCCGGCCGGTCAGTTTAGGTGGACGGCCATGTCTTGGTAGGGGCCCGGACGTTCAGTTTAGGTGGACGGCCATGTCTTGGTAGGGGCTCGGCCGGTCAGTTTAGGTGGACGGCCATGTCTTGGTAGGGGCCCGGCCGGTCAGTTTAGGTGGACGGCCATGTCTTGGTAGGGTTGCAGTTGTGCCATACTCTTTCCATTTTCCCATGATGGATTGAACAGCGCTCCGTGAGATATTCAAAGCTTGGGAGATTTTTTTTATAACCTAACTCTGCTTTACACTTCTCCACAACTTTATCCCTGACCTGTCTGCTGTGTTCCTTGGCCTTCATGATGCTGTTTGTCCACTAAGGATCTCTAACAAACCTTTTCACAGGTTTATTTGTATCATTTATCAAAAAGGAGTTATGCAAACAGGTAGTAGCTTAATAAAAATAAGCACCTCATCCCATAGAGATGACCCCATTGCATTAAGCTTCTCTAACAAACCTCTGAGGGCTTCACAGATTAGCTGTACTTATACTGAGATTAAATGACACACAGGTGGACTCTATTTACTTAATTAGGTGACTTCTGAAGGCAATTGGTTCCACTAGATTTTAGTTAGGGTATCAGAGTAAAGAGGGGTGAATACAAATGCAGCCACACTTTTCACAGATTTATTTGTATCATTTATCATTTGGCTTCCACTTAACAATTATGTGCCACTTTGTGCTGGTCTGTCACATAAAATGTGACAATAAATAAAATACCTTTACGTTTTTGTTTGTAACATGACAAAATGTGCAAAATTTCAAGGGGTATTAATACCCCCAAGGCACAGCATATATATATATATATATTTTTTTTTTTTTGGTGGTATTTGATCACCTCTGCAGTTTATATTCTTTGCTCTATAAACGAAAAAAAGAGCGACAATTTAAATAAAAAAAATAAATAAATAAAAAATTGGGTTTTTTTGTGTTTGGCTGGAAAGCTTGAGATTTTTATTTTTATTTTTATTGATTTTTTTTTCTTTTTTATCTGAGGCTTCCCAGCCTAGAGTAGAGATGTGAGGCCCCAGAAAAAATACTAACGTATTTGAAAAAAAAAAACAAACAAACAATATTTTATTATTTTATATATAATATATATATTTATATATATATATATATATATATATATATATATATATATACATATATATATATATATATACATATATATATATATATATATATATATATATATTGCTGAAGAGTTTTTTTTTTTCAAATGTTCCGATCCTAGGAAAGGTTTTAGAAAAAGTGAAACCCCAGCTGTGTGTAGGATTCAACAGCTGATGGAGCATAAGACCACAAGTGATACTTATATTTATTTATTTATTTATTTTTATACAAATTATAATTTATACAATGGTTACATGGGTTTGTTTTGGACAGGGACAGATCAGAAAATAATCCAATGAAAAGCATTATTTTGTAGTTATTTATTTTATATTTTTTTTATTTATTATAAATTATAATATATACATATTGCTGAAGAGTTTGTTTCCAAATGTTTGGATCCCGGGAAAGTATTTAGAGGAAGTGAAACCTCAGCTGTGCGTAGAATTCAACAGCTGATCTAGCAAAGGCCACAAATGATACTTTGTATTTATTTTTATTATTTATCAGAAACATTAACTTTTATTTATACAATGATCACACGGCTCCATTTTGAACACATCAGAAAATAATCCAATAGAAAAAGTGTTTGTTTTTATTTATTATAAATACGTAATAAATTATATTTATTTTTATATAAGTATATTTAGATATTGTACAAATGTAGAAATCAGACAGTACAGCTAGAGTACAATTAAATATAGGAGGAATCAGAGGGCTCTGCTCATTACAATCTAAATTTTCAACACTGATTTATGAACCGTGATTAATTCATGTATGATGGGGTTTATTGGTAACAGATATAATATATATAGGAATTTATAAAGCATGAAAAATTGATTTCATCAGGCTAAATTTTACTCAATAACTTTGAACCTTAAAGTAGAACTAAACACAAAACTTTTTTTTCTCCATTTATTATAATAATTTAATTATATATATATATATATTTGAAGAGTTTGTTTGGAAATGCTTGGATCCCAGGAAAGTATTTAGAGGAAGTGAAACCTCAGCTGTGCGTAGAATTCAACAGCTGATCTAGCAAATGCCACAAATGATACTTTGTATTTACTGTTTATCAAAAATATCAACTTTTATTTATACAGTGTTTGCACGACTCTGTTTTTGACAGATCAGAGGATAATCCAATAAAAAGTAATATGTTTTATTTAATATAAATAAGTAATAATTTATCCAAATATTGCAATTATGTATTTATATATATATATATATATATATATATATATATATATATATATATATATATATTTATTTATACATATACATTGTATATCAATCAGGGATAAAAATGGGCCCGGGTGCACAGCTGTAGCACGTATAAACCAAAAAAGAGAGCGGCACTCACGGGTTAATCCGTCATTATGCATTCACCTTTCAAGACCCGTGAGTGCCGCTCTCTTTTTTGGTTTATATCTTTACTGTATACAGTATATATATATATCTCGCTAAAGAGTTTGTTTTGAAATGTTTGGATCCCGGAAAGTTTTTAGAGGAAGTGAAACCTCAGCTGTGCATAGAATTCAAAAGTCGATGTAGCAAAGGCCACAAATGATACTTTGTATTTTATTTGTATTATTTATCAGAAATATCAACTTTTAGAGCCGGTTCACATAGGAGCGACCCGACTTGCCGGGGCGACCTGTGAAGTCGCGGTGCACAGCGCGCACCGCGACCTCGGAGCGACATGCACAGACTTCATATCATTGAAGTCAATCCAGGTCTCTCCAGGTCGCCCCAAAGTAGTACAGGACCCTTTTTCTAAGTCGGAGCGGGTCCTATGCTAATCTATGGCAGGCGACCCACGGCGACTACAAACTAAGCCTGTGAACCGGCTCTTATTTATACGGTATTTGCGCTGACTCTGTTTTGGACAGAGCAGAAAATAATTCAATAAAAATGGTTATTTATTTATTTATTTATTATAAATATATAATAAAAATATATATACACACACACATATATACACACACACACACATATATATATATATATATATATATATATATACAGTGTATATAAAAATTATCATAAAATGACTACATCATTTTATTATTTAGATGTTTTATATATATATATAGTAAACCCCCCTCCATAGAAAAACCCTATTAAAATACACTGTAGGCATGTTTTTTTTTTACTGTCACTGTACTTTTAAAAGCATTTTAAGGTCTTTAAACAGACTTTTAAAACAATAGAAACTCATTTAAACACATAAAAGATACTGAGAGACAGAGCAAAAGCTATGGAAAACACAAAAATATGTAATTTTCAATGATTTAATTAGTAAAATAACATTACAGAAAAAAATGCAATATACCGGGACCACAAAAACTGAACCGCGATGGAGCGGGGGTTTACTATATATATATATATATATATATATATATATATATGTATATATATATAAATTATTATAAAATGACTGCAACATTTTATTATTTAGATGTTGTGCAAGTGTAAAAAAATCTTTTTTTTTTGCCCATACTATCAGGAATACCCAGGATAATGCATTATCTCAGTTTGCAGTCTTCTGCCTTTTCTGATTTTCACCATTTTGCACTGATTTAGGAGCCATGATAAATTTACTTATGATGTTGTTTATTGGTAACAGATAATATATATATGAATTTATGAACTATGATTAATTGATTCCACTATAATAAATTTCACACAGTGGCATAGAACTTTAATTTCTATCATGAAATTGATCCAAGTTATTACATTTTATATTGTATCAATTTATATTATATTTTATTGTTCTTCTTGACATGAAGAAGGAAGGCCTGTCTTCTGAAATGCGTTGGATTATTTGATGATCTTAATCAAAAAACATTTCAAATTAATTTCCGAGGGAGATAAACATTTATAGTATACACTCCTACCCATACACCCAGGAGCTGATCATCTGATAAGTGATTTGTCTATTACGATTGCAGAGGTATCAGCCTAGAAGCAGAACCAGGTCCACTCACACCACGCTTTCATCGCGGATTCACCACGTTTAGGGATAACGCTCTTTATTATATATCTATTAAAACCAATTCCCATTCTCATTGGTCGGGCACTATTAATTATCTACTAGAAAAGTATTTAGAAGAAGCTGCTCAGAGAATTCACCGGCTGATTTATCAAAAGCCACAATTAATGTTTTATTTTTTGGGAAAATATTACTTTTTATTTTTCCAGCAATTACACAGCTCAGTTTTGCAACATTTAGACAGAGCTAAATACTGTATAATCCAATGGCATTAATTAGAGCCGATTCTCATTCTCATTGGTCCTGCACTATCATATATCTACCAAAAAAAGTATTTGGAAGACGTAAAGCCTCAGCTGATCAACAGCTGACTTATTAAAGGATGTCATTGACATGTTATTTTATTATTATTATTATTATGGGAAATATCATCTTGTATTTATACAGTAATTACACTGCTCAGCTTTGCCACATTGGTGCAAATTGTACACATGCATGCAGACTTTTTTTTTTTTTAATAAATACCTGTGGTACAAGGAAGGAGGGGTATCTCTGCCCAACAACCCCCTCCTTTACTTAACTGCTAGTTAAATGTATTCTGGGAACCAATAAGTTGATAAATAGAGTCTTTTTTAGTAGTTTTTTTCACTTGTTTCTTTTCTAACAAGTCCAGGCATGAATAAGATGAGGCACCACGATGTCCCAAAAATAAAACATATACGACTTTATTAGATCCATCTATTAACCACTTCTGGACCGGAAGATTTTCCCCTTTAATGACCAGGCCCTATTTTGAGATTCGGCACTGCGTTAATTTAAGGGACAATTGCACGGACATGCGACGCTGTACCCAAATAAAATTGATGTCCTTTTTTTCCCCCACAAATAGAGCTTTTTTTGGTGGTATTTGATCACCTAGGCAATTTTTATTTTTGCACTATAAACAAAAAAAAGTGACAATTCTGAAAAAAAATAATATATATATATATATATATATATATTTTTTTTTTTCACATTCTGCTACATAACATTCTCAAAAAAAATTTTAAAATCAAATTTTTTTAACATTTTAGGCCAATTTGTTTTCTGCTACGTATTTTTGGTAAAAAAAAATCGCAATAAGTGTATTTTGATTGATTTGCACAAAAGTTATCACGTCTACAAACTACGGAAAAAGAGTTATGTCATCTTTATTGTTTTTTTTTTTTTATTTACTAGTAATGGCGGCGATATGTGATTTTTAGTGGGACTGCGACATTGCGGTGGACAGATCGGACCCCTAACTTAAATTTTTTACACTTTTGGGGGGGGCAGTGACATTACTACAGTAATCAGTGCTAAAAATATGCACTGTTACTGTACTAATGACACTGGCAGGGAAGGGGTTAACATTGTGAGTGATCAAGGGGTTAAATGTGAGCCTAGGGGAGTGATTCTAACTGTGGGGGGGCGTGGCTTGTGAAATGATCATAGAGACCTGTGTTCCTATATAGAAGGATCACAGGCGCTCTGTGATCATTCCAGAGAGAAGAACGGTCAGCTGTGTTTTCAACAGCTGACCGTTCTTCTCTCTCAGCGGGGAGCGATCGTGGGTGTCAGGCAGCAATCTGAGCCGTCTGCCCCGTGCCTAAAGCCTCGTACACACGATCAGATTATCTGACGAATTTTCTTTAGTTTTTTGTTGCATGCTCATCTCATATGGAAAGTGAAGAAGTTACTTTCATACGAAAATTCTCGTACGACAGAATTCAGCTTCAGAAGTGATGTCATGTGTTGAATTGTTTTGTAATGTATTCTTTAGTTTCTGAGCATGCCTAGTCTTGCTCTTATGGTTTTTCTCGAATGAAAACTATACTAATTAAACGAGAATCCGACATTGTGTTCACGTACGATAAAAATTTTATAGCCTGCACATCCCGTTTTTGTCGTACGAAAATCCGTAATCGGCTGTCGAAAGCACTATACTAACAATCCGAAAATCGGCAGATCATTCGTCGGACGAAATGTTACTTCCGATTTTCTTATCGTGTATATGAGCCTTTAGTCATAATTCTGACTAAGGCCTATGTAAGAGGCTGAAACTGGAGGTAGCTGAGGGTAACTGGGGGTCTCTCCAGGAGGCTGGTGCTTTGCAAAGGAAACTGTTGGAGATTGGTGAGGACTGGGGGGCACTGTTGGAGGTTGGGTTCTAAAGGGAGTTTGGGGACTGTACAACAGATGTGGTGGCCCGGTAGGGGATGAGGTTTCTGGAGGGAGCTGGAGAAAAGTGTGGGGTGCCTCCAGGAGGCTAGGTGCTTTGCAGGGGCACTGTGCACTACGCAAGACTAGGGGGGCACTGTAGGACTTTGATGGAAGTTGGGGGCACTATTGGGGGGTTGGAAGCTCTGCAGAAAGCTATGGGACATTTAAAGGCATGTGGGAGGTTGGGGGGCACTGTAGGGGCTGAGGGCTCTTGGGGTGCCTGGGGGCCATGTGGGAGGTAGAGGGGCACTGTGACTATAAGAGGGTAGGTGTTCACCATGGGAGTTTGGAGGCACGGTGGGAGATGGGGAGGGGGCACTATGGGGGCTGAGGGCTCTCTGGGGGCATGTGGGAAGTAGAAGGGCACTGTGGCTATCAGAGGGTGGGTGTTCTCTATTGGAGGCACTTTAGGAGGTGGGGTGGGGGGCACTGTGGGGCCTGAAGGCGCTCAAGGAGCCTGGTGGTAGTGGGGCACTGTGGCTATCAGAGGGTGGGTGTTTACTATTGGAGCTGGAAGGCACTGTGGGAGGTGGGGTGTGGTGGGGGGCACTGTGGGGCCTGAAGGCTCTCAAGGGGCCTGGTGGCAGAGGGGCACTGTGACTATAAAAGGGTGGGTGTTCGTCCATAGGAGTTAGGAGGCACTGTCGGAGATGGGGAGGTAGGGCAATATGGGGGGCAGAGGACTCTCTGGGGGGTATGTAGGAGGTAGAAGGGATTGTGACTGTAAGGGGGTGGGTGTTCACCATGGAAGCTAGGAGGTTTTGTGGGAGGTAGAACAGGGGCACTATTGGGGCTAAGGGCTTTCAGGTGGCCTGGTGGTAGAGGGGCACTGTGACAAGAAGAGGGTGGATGTTCACCATGGAAGTTAGGAGGCACTGTGGGAGGTGTGTGTGTGTGGGGGGGGGGGGGGCACTATGGGGGCTGAGGGCTTTTTGGGGGCCATGTGGGAGTTAGAGGGGCACTGTGACGATAAGAGGGTGGGTGTTTACCATGGGAGTTGGGAGGCACTGTGGGAGGTGGGGCACTATGGGGGCTGAGGGCTCTCAGGGGCCCTGGTGGCAGAGGGGCACTGTGACTATAAGAGGGTTGGTATTCACCATGTAAGTTAGGAGGCACTCTGGAAGGTGTGAGGGGGGCACTATGGGGCTGAGGGCTCTTGGGGGAGGCCTGGTGGCAGAGGGAACTGTGACTATAAGATGGTGGGTGTTCACTGTGGAGTTAGGAGGCACTGTAGGAGGTGGGGGGCACTATGGGGACTGAGGGCTCTCTGGAGGGCATGTGGGAGGTAGAAGGGCACTGTGACTATAAGAGGGTGGGTGTTCACCATGGAAGTTAGGAGGCACTGTGGGAGGTGGGGGGCACTATGGGTGCTAAGGGCTCTCTGGGGGCCATGTAGGAGGTAGAAGGGCACTGTGACTACCAGACAGTGGGTGTTCACTATGGGAGCTGGGGGGGGGGGGCAGTGAGGGAGGTGGGGGCACTATGGGGGCTGAGGGCTCTCTCAGGGCCATATGGGAGGTAGAAGGGCACTGTGACTATCAGACAGTGGGTGTTCACTATGAGAGCTGGGAGGCACTGTGGGAGATTAGGGGGATGAGGGGCACTATGGGGCCTGAAGGCTCTTAGGGGGTCTGGTTGCAGACTGGCACTGCAGGTGGCTATCGGAGGATGGGTGTTCACTCTGGAAGCTGAGAAGCACTGTGGGAGGTTAGGGGAACTTCAGCTGTCTTGAGGCCCAGAAGGATGGAGGCCCACAGTCTGGCAGTGTGCCATGGCACAGAAGTTCAGAAACACAGATCTACAGCAATCTAAGTTTTAACAATGTAGCCAGCTCGGCCGGGTATTCTAGTATCCAAATCTTCATTTTATAGGGCAGCAATCCCTTCCATCCAGTGTATTGTATTCACTCGAAGTGACTGCTCAGCCTCCTGCATTGGGTCAGCTTGGTCTCTGATATTGGGTAGGCTCAGTCACTGATATTGGATCGGCTCGGTCTCCGGTATCCGGTCGGTTCGGTCTATGGTATTGGGTTGGCTTGGTCTCCGGTATTGGGTCGGCTCGCACTCCGGTATTGGGTTGGCCCGTTCTCCAGTATTGGATCGGCTCGGTACCTGGTATTGGGTCGGCTCGGTTTCCGGTATTGGTTTGGCTCGGTCTTCGCTATTGGGTCGGCTCGGTCTCCGGTATCGGGTCGGCTCGGTTTCTGGTATTGGGTCGGCTCGGTCTCCGATATTGGGTCGGCTGGCTCTCTCGTATTGGGTCGGCTCGCTTTACGGTATTGGATCGGCTCAGTTCCTGGTATTGGGTCGGCTCAGTTCCTGGTATTGGGTCGGCTTGGTCTCTGGTATTGGGTCGGCTTGGTCTCCGGTATTAAGTCGGCTCGGTCTCCGGTTTTGGGTCGGCTCAGTCTCCGATATTGGGTCAGCTCAGTCTCCGATATCGGGTCGGGTCGGTCTCCGGTATTGGGTTGGCTCGGTCTCCGATATCGAGCCGGCTCGCTCTCCGGTATTGGGTCAGCTCGCTCTTCGATATTGGGTCGGCTCGAACTCCGGTATTGGGTCGGCTCACTTTCCAGTATTGGGTCAGCTCGCTTTCTGGTATTGGGTCAGTTCGGTCTCTGGTATTGGGTCAGCTCTGTCACTGGTATTGGGTCGGCTCTGTCTCTGGTATTGGGTCTGCTTGATCTCCGGTATTGGTTCAGCTCTGTCTCCGGTATTGCAGCAGCTTGGTCTCTGGTATTGGGTCAGCTTGGTCTCCAGTATTGGGTCGGCTCAGTCTCCTGTATTGGGTTGGCTTGGTCTCCAGTATTGGGTCGGCTCAGTCTCCGGTATTGGGTTGGCTTGGTCTCCGGTATTGGGTCGGCTCAGTCTCCGGTATTGGGTCAGTTCTCTCTCCGGTATTGAGTCGACTCGCTCTCTGGTATTGGGTCGGCTCGCTCTCAAGTATTGGGTCGGCTCGGTCTCTGGTATTGGGTCGGCTTGGTCTCCGGTATTGGGTCGGCTTGGTCTCCGGTATTGGGTCGGCTCGCTTTCCGGTATTGGGTCAGCTTGTTCTCTGGTATTGGGTCAGCTCTGTCTCTGGTATTGGGTCAGCTCTCTCTCTGGTATTGGGTTGGCTCTGTCTCTGGTATTGGGTCGGCTAGCTCTACGGTATTGGGTCGGCTCGCTTTCCGGTATTGGGTTGGCTCGCTCTCTGGTATTGGGTTGGGTTGCTCTCTGGTATTGGGTCGGCTCGGTCTCTGGTATTGGATCCGCTTGGTCTCCCGTATTGGGTCAGCTTGGTCTCCGGTATTGGGTCGGCTTGGTCTCCGGTATTGGGTCGGCTTGGTCTCCGGTATTGGGTTGGCTCGCTTTCCAGTATTGGGTCAGCTCGTTCTCTGGTATTGGGTCGGCTCTGTCTCTGGTATTGGGTCAGCTCTGTCTCTGGTATTGGGTCGGCTCGCTCTACGGTATTGGGTCGGCTCACTTTCCGGTATTGGGTCGGCTCGCTCTCTGGTATTGGGTTGGGTTGCTGTCTGGTATTGGGTCGGCTCGGTCTCTGGTATTGGATCGGCTTGGTCTCCCGTATTGGGTCAGCTTGGTCTCCGGTATTGGATCGGCTTGGTCTCTGGTATTGGGTTGGCTTGGTCTCCGGTATTGGGTGGGTTCGGTCTCCAGAATTTGGTCTGGAGGTCTTCCGGTATTTTGGGATCAGACTCTTGGCTGGAGGTGGACATCACAACCTCTTCTACGAATCTGGAAGAAGAAGGTGGAAGTTTAGCGGTGAAATCATTATTTTTCCATCTATGAATGTATTTTTCTTTTGGATTTCTCTCCTCTCGCCACTTTTTCAGCCCCTCCCTCCATGACACACAGTGAGATCACAGAGATATATATTGTATATTATATGGATATTATGTTTTTTGTTAGCAAGACAATGCGGAGTGTGAGACCGATAATTCTGACATGTAAACTTGACTTGGCAAATGTGCGGAAATCACCTTCAAACCTTCCACGCGTTTTGCGTCTCGTTCACCGCGGAAGGTGTCGCTTTGATTTTACACCACCATTCCCAATTTTTTTTTTTCGCTCCCACATACGTTCTGCCGGTTGATTGGTTTTCGGGATTGAAGTGTCTTTCCGGATTACAACTATTTTTATTAACAATAAAACAAATACGATAGGAAGACGCCAAGAACTTTTATCATTGAATATTAAGAGATGTTAAATAAGTTATTGGCGGGGGAGCGGGGGGAGGGAAGAGAGCGCTGTGCGCAATTCTACTTCATGGTTTATAATATAAGTTAGGAGACAAAGGAAATGTCCCCCAATCAGGGAAATATCAAACATTTTCAAGACGTTTTTAAAAAAAAAGTTACATTTGCAGCTTCATAAAAAAAAAAAAATTCTGGTGATCCTACCATGGAGGTTCTTGTTCAATCACCTCCTGTTATAGGGTGACAACCTTCTCCCAATGGATCTCCTATGTTGTCACCTCGTCACATGTGCCCCGGGTGATCCTGCCATGGAGGTCCTTGTTTAGGCACTTCCTGTTATAAGGTGACAACCTTCTACCAATTATTATCCTGTGTTGTCACCCTGTTACATGTGATAATGATGATCCTGCCACGGAGGTCCTTGTTTAGGTACTTCCTGTTATAGGGTGACAACCTTCTCCCAATGGATCGCCTGTGTTGTCAGGCTGTCACATGTGCCCCTGGTGATCCTGCCTTGGAGGTCCTTGTATAGGCACTTCCTGTTATAAGGTGACAACCTTCTCCTAGTTTTTCTCCTGTGTTGTCACCCTGTCCCATGTGCCATTGGTGATCCTGCCATGGAGGTCCTTGTTCAGGCACTTCCTGTTATAGGGTGACAACCTACTCCCAATGAATCGGCTGGGTTGCCACCCTGTCACATGTGCCCCTGGTGATCCAGCCATGAAGTCCTTGTTCAGGCACTTCCTGTTATAAGGTGACAACCTTCTCCCAATTATTATCCTGTGTTGTCACCCTGTTACATGTGATAAAAGTGATCCTGCCATGAAGGTTCTTGTTTATGCACTTCCTGGTATAGGGTGACAACCCTCTCCTAGTTCTTCTCCTGTGTTGTCACCCTGTCACATGTGCCCTTGGTGATCCTGCCATGAAGGTCCTCATTTAGGCACTTTTTGTTAAAGGGTGATAACCTTCTGCCGATAGATCGCCTGTGTTGTCACCATGTCACATGTACCCCTGTTGATCCTGCCATGGGGGTCCTTTTTTATACACTTCCTGTTAAAAGGTGACAACTGTCTCCCAATTATTATCCTGTGTTGTCACCCTGTCACATGTGCCTTTGGTGATCCTGCCATGGAGGTCCTTGTTCAGGCACTTCCTTTTATAAGGTGACAACCTTCTCCCAGTTTTTTTCCTGTGTTGTGACCCTGTCACAAGTAGCCTTTATGATCCCACCATGGAGGTCCTTCTTTAGGCACTTCCTGTTATAGGGTGACAACCTTCTCCCAATGGATCTCCTGTGTTGTCACCCTGTCACATGTGCCCTTGGTGATCTTGCCATTGAGGTCTTTTTTTAGGCACTTCCTGTTATAGGGTGACAACCCTCTCCCAGTTCGTCTCCTGTGTTGTCACGCTGTCACAAGTGCCCCTGGTGATCCTGTCACCATGAAGGTCCTTGTTCAAGCACTTTCAGTTATAAGGTGACAACAACCTTCTCCCAATTATTATCCTGTGTTGTCACCCTGTCACATGTGATAATGATGATCCTGCCATAAATGTCCTTGCTTAGGCACTTCCTGTTTTAAGGTGACAACCTTCTCCCCTTGGATCTCTTGTGTTGTCACCCTGTCACATATTCCCCTGGTGATCCTGCCATGGAGGTCCTTGGTTTGGAATGTCATTATGTTAATGTAATTTTATGCATCAAATTACTTTACAGAAATACACGTAAAACGGGGAGTTTATGCTTCAATGTGCATGCTGGGCTCTCCAATCAGAAAGCCCAGCACTAGGTCTGCTCTCCAATCAGAAAGCCCAGCACGAGGTCTGCCCTCCAATCAGAAAGCCCAGCACTAGGTCTGCTCTCCAATCAGAAAGCCCAGCACTAGGTCTGCTCTCCAATCAGAAAGCCCAGCACTAGGTCTGCTCTCCAATCAGAAAGCCCACCACGAGGTCTGCTCTCCAATCAGAAAGCCCAGCACGAGGTCTGCTCTCCAATCAGAAAGCCCAGCACTAGGTCTGCTCTCCAATCAGAAAGCCCAGCACTAGGTCTGCACTTCCCGGCTGCTCCTGCAGGTTATGAGGTCTGGTTCATCAAGCCTAACCTCTTCAGCCCCGGAAGATTTACTCCCCCTTTCATGACCAGGCCATTTTTTGCGATACTGCGTTACTTTAACTGACAATTGTGCGGTCGTGCGACGCTGTACCCAAACAAAATGGAGGTATTTGATCACCTCTGCGATTTTTATTTTTTGGGTTATAAACAAAAAAATAGCAACAATTTAAAAAAAAAATCCCCAATATTTTTTTACTTTCTGTTATAAAACATCCAATAAAAAAAGGTAAAAATTCAAATTTCTTCATCAATTTGTATTCTGCTACATGCTTTAGGTAAAAAAAAAAAAAAAATACCAAAAAGTGTATTTTGATTGGTCTGCCTAAGCAAGGACCTTTATGGCAGGATCATCATTATCACATGTGACAGGGTGACAACACGGGATAATAATTGGGAGAAGGTTGTCACCTTATAACAGGAAGTGCCTGAACAAGGACCTCCATGACAGGATCACCCGGGGCACATGTGACAGGGTGACAACACAGGAGCAGAATTGGGAGAACAACTGTTATCGCATCTACAAACTTTGGATAGATTTATGGAATTTTAATTTTTTTTTTATTGTTTGTATTAGTAATGGCGGCGATCAGTGATTTTAACCACTTCAGCCCCGGAAGATTTTTTCCCCCTTAATGACCAGGCCCTATTTTGTGATTCGGCACTGCGTTATTTTAACGGACAATTGCGCGGTCGTGCGACGCTGTACCAAAACAAAGTTTACGTCCTTTTTTTTCCCACAAATAAAACTTTCTTTTGGTGGTATTTGATCTCCTGTGCGATTTTTATTTTTTGCGCTATAAACAAAAATAAAGCGACAATTCTGAAAAATAAACAATATTTTTTACATTCTTTTATATAACATGCTCAAAAAAAATAACTAATTTAAAAATCAAAATTTTTTAACATTTTAGGCCAATTTTTTTTCTGCTACATATTTTTGGTAAAAAAATCGCATTAAGCGTATTTTGATTGGTTTGTATAAAAGTTATCGTGTCTACAAACTACGGGCAAGATTTATGTCATTTTTATTGTTTTTTTTTTTTTTTTACTAGTAATGGCGGCGATCTGCGTTTTTTTGCGGGACTGCGACATTGCGGCGGACAGATCGAACCCCTAACTGACATTTTTGACACTTTTGGGGGGACCAGTGACATTACTACAGTAATCAGTGCTAAAAATATGCACTGTCACTGTACTAATGACACTGGCAGGGAAAGGGTTAACCCTGTTGGTGATCAAGGGGTTAAATGTGAGCCTAGGGGAGTGATTCTAATGGTGGGGGGCGTGGCTTGTGAAATGACCATAGAGACCTGTGTTCCTATATAGAAGGATCACATGATCTCTGTGATCATTCCAGGGAGAAGAACGGTCAGCTGTGTTTACAACATCCGACCGTTCTTCTCTCTCAGCGGGGAGCGATCGCCAGTGTCAGCCACCTGACACACGCACTGGCTTCCCGGCTGACGCTGGCGGCGCGCGTTCGCCCCCTAGACTCCCCAGAGCAAGCGTTGTACATGCACGGCGATTTGCCCATGGGAGCCAGCCTGCCGCAGTATATCTGCGGCGGCTGGTCGGAAACCAGTTAAGCAGGACTGCGACATTGCGGCGGACAAATCGGACACTAAGTGACACTTTTTGGGGACCAGTGACACCAATACAGTGATCAGCGCTTAAAAAAAAAAAGTACTAATGACACTGGCAGGGAAGGGGTTAACATCAGGGGCAATCAAAGGGTTCAATGTGTTCCTAGGGAGTGCTTTCCTACTGTGGGGGATGGACTGACTGGGGGAAGACTTAGCAAAGACCTCCATCTTTCCCTCTCACAGAACGGCGGTCTGCCTCTCCTGAGAACGATCGCCTGGGTGTCGGCGAACGTCGGGACCACCGGATCTGCTGATTGGCTCTCGCTGTGTCCAATCAGGTATGCGAGTGGCGCGTGCGCGCGCCCTAGGGTTGCCACATCATCCCTTTAAACCAGGACACATAATAATTACACGGGTTCTGAGGCTGATATGATGCACATAACGCACTAAGTGATTTTATTTACCACCTCAATCACTTCCGGACCGCCCACCGCAGTTTTACCGCCGCTAATTTGACGTTAAATATCGGGGTTATGGATAGCAGCTATAACCCCGGTATTTTTTTACAGGGCGGGCGGTCCTCTTTCACATTAAAGTAGTCCCAGCGTCGGATTTGCCGCGGGATCACTTTTACGGGCGGTGGGGGTGGTGCCCCCCCTTCCACCACTTCTCAGTAATTTTCCCCACTTACTGGAGCCATCAGTAGCGGGGAAAATAATCTGCTACTTCCCCTCCTAGGCAGGAAGTGGAGTGAGGGCAAGCTGGCCCCCCACTCCACTCTATGGCCTTGGAGGACCGGAGCGACATCATACGTCACTTCCTCCCAATGGCCTTAAAGAGCCCATTTTTTTTTCATGATCAAAAAAAAATGACCTTTTTTTTTTTTTCTTTTTACTGTAGAAGAGAGATGTGAGGTCTTTTTGACCCCAGATCTCACAATAAAGAGGACCTGTCCTGCTGATTTCTATTACAAGGGATGTTTACATTTCTTGTAAAAGGAATAAAATGATCAAAAAGTGCTGTTCTGTACTTCTGACATTTGTTTATTTACTGCATTTTTTGTTTACACCTATGCATCTGAACTGAAAATTAATAAATAAAATATTTGCAAAAAAAAAAAAGTGATCAAAAAATATATATACAGGAAAGTGTATAAAAAAAAAAAACTTGAACTGGATGTATTGATGTCTTTATTCAACCTCAACTACCATGTAAAATAAATAAGAAAAAAAAAGTAAAAAAAAATGTAAAGCGCCCCGCTTCCCTGAGCTCACGCACAGAAGCGAACGCTTACGCAAGTGGCGCCCACATATGTAAACAGTGTTTAAACCGTTTAAATGTGAGGTATTGCCGCGATCGTTAGAGTGAGAGCAATAATTATATCCCTGGACCTTCTCTGTAACTCTAAGCTGGTAACCTGTAGAAATTTTTAAAGCATCACCTATGGATATTTTTAGGTACCAATGTTTGTCGCCATTCCACGAGTGTGCGCAATTTTGATGCGTGACATGTTGGGTATCTATTCACTCTGCATAACATTATCTTTCACATTATAGAAAAAAAAATTGGGTTAACTTTACTGTTTTCTTATTTTTATAATTTTAATTCAAAAAGTGTATTTTTTCTAAAAAAAAAAAAAAATGGTGTTTATAAGACCGCTGCGCAAATACGGTGTGACATAAAGTATTGCAATGATCTCCATTTTATTTTCTAGGGTCTCTGCTAAGAAAAAATATATAATGTTTCGGGGGTTCTATGTAATTTTATAGCAAAAAATACTGATTTTAACTTGTAAACAAGTGTCAGGAATAAGCCCGGTCCTTAAGTGGTTAATAACAAGAACAAAAATATAGAATAATATTAATATTAACGAAAAATAAATACATCCTTAATAATAATATACAAATCCTATATAATAATAATATTAATAATGACCGCCATTTTATTTTCTAGGGTCTCTGCTAAAAAAAATTAAATAAAAAAATAATAAAAAAAAACAAACAAAACATATATATATATAAAATGTTTGGGGGGTTCAAAGTAATTTTCTAGCAAAAAATACTGAATTTACCTTGTAAACAACAAGTGTCAGGAATAAGCCCGGTCCTTAAGTGGTTAATAACAAGAACAAAAATATATAATAATATTAATAATAATGAAAAATAAATACATCCTTAATAATAATATATAAATCCTATATAATAATAATATTAATAACGACCACCATTTTATTCTCTAGGGTCTCTGCTAAAAATATATATATAATGTTTGGGGGTTCTAAGTAATTTTCTAGCAAAAAATACTGATTTTAACTTGTAAACAACAAGTGTCAGGAATAAGACCGGTCCTTAAGTGGTTAATAACAAGAACAAAAATATATAATAATATTAATAATAATGAAAAATAAATACATCCTAAATAATCATATATAAATCCTACATAATAATATTAATAACGACCGCCATTTTATTCTTTAGGGTCTCTGCTAAAAAAAAAAAAAAAATATATATATATATATATATATATATATATATATATATATATATATGTATAATGTTTGGGGGTTCTAAGTAATTTTCTAGCAAAAAATACTGATTTTAACAATAACAACAAATGTCAGAAATAGGCCTCGTCCTTAAGTGGTTAAAAAATGAACAAATTCCATAAAATACATAATAATAATAATAATAATAATAATAATAATAATAAGACGTCACTTCCTGGATTTCTATACAATGTAACAATGAATTCAGGCTTTGTGCAGTCGCATGGATTCATTATCTGACCACACACAGAGTGATAATGAGCGGTCTGACTCCAAGAAATGCGACTTCTACACAGACGATCGCTTGCTCTCTGCTGACGTTTGACAGAATGATAGAACGGGTGATTTTCCACAGCTGATTACTCAGCAGTGACAGGTAAAAAATAAATGAAAAGCGGTTTCTGCAGCGCATCGCGTCACTTTCTTTATTGATTCAGGTGAAACGTCGGCGCTGTAAGTGAGATTAGCCGTGAACAATTCCTCCGGTGTAATCGTAGCCGTGTGCTGAGAACGCGCTGCCATCGCCTACGCAGAGGAAAAAAAATAAATTAAAAAATTGTAAACTCCAAATCAGTTCCCAGTAATGTGAGAGGAAAGGAAAACGCGTCAGTCGGCAACGAAGCGCAATGCAGCGATGAGCGATATTTATTACCAATCCAAAGCAGAACTGAAGGTGGAGACATCTAGGAGGACCTTTAATTATCGCAGAAGTTTGATCTCTGATTTATTTATTGCAAGCGCTGTGTAAAATAGATGGTGCTAATATTAGGTACCTGTAATAATAATAATAATAATAATTACCAATTAATAATAATAGTAATAATAATAATAATAATAATAATAATAATAATGAATAATAATAATGAATAATAATAATTACCATTAATATTAATAATAATAATAATAATAATAATAATAATAATAATGAATAATAATAATAATTACCAATTAATAATAATAATAATAATTAATAATAATAATGAATAATAATAATTACCATTAATATTAATAATAATAATAATAAAAAATATTATTAATATTAATAAATATTATTAATATTAATTATAATAATCATGATAAAATTGCATTAAACTTTAAAAAATGTAATGTTTTCATTCCTCCAAAACTGTATTAACCCCTTCGGTCCCCCTCCCCATCCCCCCATGTACACCCCCCATGGAGCAGAGCAATTTGTGTTTTTTAAACAAACAAGTTTTTCCCTTTGGTTTTATTATCCTAAAATGATTTTATGTCCACAGACAAAAATGAAAAATAAAAAATTGCTTTTTTTTTCTCTACTTGGATCAGTATCAGCTGACAGTAATTACAGCAACAATCATTATTAATATTTTAGTAATATAAGCAATCAGAAAATAAATATGTAAGTACCTGTAATATTAATAATAATATTATTAATAATAATAATTAAAATTGCATTAAACTTTAAAAATTAAAATTTTATTATTTCAAAACTGTATTTAACCCCTTTGGTTCTTCCCCTCCCCATGGATAACCCCCCCCCCCCCCCCCACACACACACACACACACACACATTTTCCATGTATAACCTCCCATGGAGCAGAGCAATTTTTATTTTGTAAACAAAGATTCCCTTTGGTGATATTATCCTAAAATGATCTTATGTCCACAGACAAAAATGAAAATAAAAAAATTGCTTTTTTTTTTTCTCTGCTTGGATGAGTATCAGCTCACAGTAATTACAGCAACAATCATTATTAATATTTTATATAAAAAATAGAACAAATATATTGCTGTAAATATGTTCCTATTTGAAATGATAATAAAATGTTGATTTATTTTATCATTTTTAAATTTGTATTATTTTCCAAGAAATTACAAAGTAATATAAGAAAACAGAAAATAAATATATAAGTAATTAAATTAAATTTTATCATTTCAAAACTGTATTTAACCCTTTCGTTCCCCCCCCCCCCCATGTATACCCCCATGGAGCAGAGCATTGCTATAACATTGCTATACATTTGCTATAAATATGTTCCTGTTTGAAATGATAATAACATTTTTGATTTTTTTATCTTTTTTAAATTTTTATTTTTTTTCCAAGAAATTACAAAGTAATATAAACAAAGAGAAAATAAATATGTGAGTACCTGTAATATTATTAATAATAATAATAATTATTAAAATTGCATTAAACTTTAAAAAATTACATTTGATTATTTCAAAACTGTATCTAACCCCTTTGGTTCTTCCCCTCCCCCTCCCCCCATGGATAATCCCCCCCCCCTTTCCATGTCTAACCCCCCATGGAGCAGAGCAATTTTTGTTTTCAAAACAAACAAGGCTTTCCCTTTGGTGATATTATCCTAAAATGATTTTATGTCCAGAGACAAAAACGAAGAAGAAAAAATTGCTTCTTTTTTTTCTCTACTTGGATTAGTATCAGCTCACAGTAATTACAGCAACAATCATTATTAATATTTTAGATAAAAAGCAGAAAAAAAATAATTTTCTATAAATACGTTCCTGTTTGAAATGACAATAAAATGTTGATTTATTTTTTTAAATTGTTATTATTTTCCAAGAAATTACAAAGTAATATAAACAAACGGAAAAGAAAATAAAATATTATAAAATTACAAAGAAGAAGCTATAACAAGCAATCTAATAGTTAAGTACCAATACATGTTTCTTTTAACGTTTAAAAAGGTTCGGGTACCAAAATAATATACATTACATATACAATATTACTGTTTAGTCTCGAAGCCTGGAAAAATAATGCACTATGGTAATGTAACATCGTATTAGGATTGCTTTCGTAAGGCATTTATAGCAGGATGCTCATAAGAGTCACATGAAAAATTTATCTTGATACAAAGGATTGCAAAAATATTTATTACAAATTAAAAAAAGTTTTTTTTTGCATGTTTTTAATACACTAAAAATAAAATGAACAAATGATTTTAAAAAACAGAAAGTTTAAGTTATTTACAAATTAAATACAGGTTTTTTTTAATTTGCATGTTTTTAATACACTAAAAAAAAAACAAATGATTAAAAAAACAAACAGAAAGTTTGTTATTTAAAAATTAAATAAAGTTTTTTAAATTTGCATTTTTAATACACTTAAAAAGAATAAATTATTATTAAAAAAATAATTTTATATTTAAAAATTTTAAAAAATTAAATCTTGCATTTTTCTAATACACTAAAAAACAACAACAAATGATTAAAAAAACAAAAAAAAAAACAGAAAGTTTAAGTTTTATTACAAATCCAATAAAGTTTTTTTTTCCAATTTTGCATATTTATTTTCATATTTTCAATATGCTACAAAAATAAATTATTAAAAAAAAAGAAAAGAAAGAAAGATTAAGTGATGTACTTTTTTCAATTTTGCATGTTTTTAATACACTAAGCAAGTGACCAAAAAAAAAAAAAGAAAAGAAAGTTTGTCATTTACAAACTTAAAAAAGGTTTTTTTTTTTTTCAATCTTGCATTTTTCTAATACATTAAAAAAACAAAAATGACTAAAAGAAAACAGAAAGTTTGAGTTATTTACAAATTCAATAAAGTTTTTTTTTTAAATTTTGAATATTTTTTTTAATATACTAAACTAAAACAAAAAAAAATATAAAAAAAAAAGGTTTAAGTTATGTAATTAAAGTTTTGTTTTTCAGTTTTGCATGTTTTTAATACACAAAACACAAGACAAATTATAATTAAAAAAAAGAAACAAAGGTTTAAGTTATTTACAAATTTAAAAAGGTTTTTTTTTCAATTTTGCATTTTTCTAATACACTAAATAAAACAACAACAAATGATTAAAAAATAGAAAGTTTAAGATATTTACAAATTCAATAATTTTTTTTCATATTTTTTTATTATACTAAATAAATTAAAATAAATTATTTAAAAAAAGTTTTAGTTATGTTTTTATTTTTTTTCAATGTTGCATTTTTTTTATACACTAAACAAGTGACAAGAAATAGGAGAAAAGAAAAGAAAGTTTAAGTTATCTACAAATTTAAAACAGTTTTTTATTTTTTAATCTTGCATTTTTTTAATACATTAAAAAATAACAACAAATTATTTAACCCCCCTGGCGGTATTCCCGAGTGTGGCTTTGGGTTAATTTTCAGTACCAAAAGCGGTAACCCCCGAGCCACACTTGGGATTACCCCAGAATCACACTCACCTGTAGTCACTTTCCCGTACCTTCATCAGGTACAGAAAGTGAGGACAGCGACAATTCTGATGTCTCTTTCTGGCACATAGATTGTGGAATTTGGGAAGTATATCAAATTATTCTTCAGATTTCCATGCAAAACAATGTACCGCTTTTAGCACAGAAATCCTGACATAATCAGACCGCCAGGGAGGTTAAAAAAAACTGTTTTAAATAAACAACAAATTAAATATTGTTTTTTTTTCAATTTTGCATTTTTTTAATACACTAAAACAAATAATTATTAAAAAAAAGAAAGTTTCAGTTATTTACAAATTAAATACAGTTTTGTTTTTCATATTTTTTTAATAACCTAAAACAAAAAAAAGAATGTTTAAAAAAAAAAAGAAAACAAGAAAGTTTAAATTATGTACAGAGTAAATAAAGTTTTTTTTTAAGTTTGTATATTTTTTTATATCCTCAAAAAATAACAAAGTTTAAAGAAACAAAGAAAGTTTATTATGTAAAAATTAAATACGTTTTTTTTTTTCAAAAAAAAAAAGAAGAAAGATTGAATATTAGTGTTTATAAAAATAGTAATGAAAAAAAACAGTATTTTTTTATGGGGAAAATAATTAATTAGGAATAATTACGGTGTTGTAAGGGTTGATAAGGGGTTAAAAAAGAACAAATTTTAATTTAAAAAAATTAGCTTTTTTTTTCTCAAAAAATGCCAACTTAATTAAAAAAAAGAAGAAAGTTTGAATATTAGTGTTTAGAAAGAGAGTAATTTAAAAAACAGTATTTGTTATGCAGAAACATAATTAATTAGGGATAATTACGGCGATGTAAGGGTTGATAAGGGGTTAAAAAAGAACAAATTTTAATTTAAAACAAGTTTGCTTTTTTTTTTTTTTTTAAATACTAATTTAAAAAAAAAAAATAGAAGAAAGTTTGAATATTAGTGTTTAGCAAAATAGTAATTAAAAAAAAAGTATTTTTTATGGGGAAAAATAAATAATTAGGGATATTTAGGGTGATGTAACGGTTAATAAGGGTTAAAAAGAACAAATTTTAATTTAAAAAAAGTTTGCTTTTGTTTTTATTAAATACCAATTTAATAAAAAAAAAAGAAGAAAGTTTGAATATTAGTGTTTAGAAAAATAGTAATTAAAAAAAAAAAAAGTATTTGCTATGGGTAAAAAATAATTAATATTAATATGGATAATTAGGGTGATGTAACGGTTAATAAGGGGTTAAAAAAGAACAAATTTTAATTAAAAAAAAGTTTGCTTTTTTGTTACTTGTAAGTGAGGACGAGTTCAGTGCTGAGACGTTCTTCTGAACAGCGGGTGTTCAGGGCGTTCGGTGCGGACAAACTTGGTGGCTTCTGTCTGTCAGTAGTTGCTAAGGAAGGATTGGATGCTTGCACCTGCTGCATCTTTACCAACCACTGATGTCATTCGCTCCATTCACTCAGACAGCCAGGAATCTCCGGACATGAAGACAGATGGGCGGGGATTGGAGGGGTGACATCATTACCTAAAAATGGCCAATTGGACAATAACATTGTGGAAGAAACTGTACTGGCCATATTGGGGCAGTGATGTCACCACCATCCCCGCCCCTTCCTTTATATAGCTGATGACAGCTCAGGGGGCAGTCATTAACCCATGGGTAGTGTCGGGATTGGTCACTTGGGCGGGGTTGTCATTTTTTCCCTCAGTGAGTGGGTGGGGGGTGGAAATCGTGATTGATGATGGATTTACAATGAGGGATATTTTTGTGTTTTTTTGTTTCTTTTTTAGTAAAGAAATTTTCTAATTTGGTGTTTATATTTCTAGGTGGGTTTTTTTTGTGAATGAGTAGTAGGAGTACTATGTCCCCTTACTCATTCACTTTGTGGTGTCTGGAGGCCTGCTTAATATTACAGGGGCTTCCAGGTTCCAATAGGCCCCTCCCCTGCAGCCCCCACAGCCGCCCGTCGGGGTTGTGAGGAAGAGGCCCTTTCCCTCATTACCATGGCTGTCCCTGGCAAGGCACTTCCTAATGCTGAGGACAGGTGGCCTGGTATGGTTCAGGAGGGGCGGCACACCGGGATCTGGGTCTGGTATGGATTTCTTAGTGGACCTCACATATTTTTTTTTTTTTTTTTACATATTAATATTTTTTTCCATACATATTTTACATACATATTATACATTTACATACAATATTTTTTACAAAATTTGACATGCAAAATTACAAAACATACAAAAATACATAAATAAAATAAAAATAAATAAAAAACATGCAAAAATACAAAATTTTACATACATACATTTTACATACATTTACATACAATTTACATACATTTTTACATACATATTATATTTTTTTATATATTTTTTTACATATTAATTTATTTTTTTACATATTAATTTATTTTTTTAGGTACCCCCTAAAATCCATACCAGACTCATTTTTTTTTTATTCTTGCTATAGGATTGCTGTTTACATACATTTTACATACAATATTTTTTACAAAATTTTACAAGCAAAATTACAAATACAAAAATACATAAATAAAAAAAAAATTAAATAAATAAAATAAACATGCGAAAATACAAAATTTTATATACATACATTTTAAATACATTTACATACAATTTACATAAATTCTTACATACATATTATATTTTATATTTATTAATTTATTTTTTTGCAGGAGGTACCCCCCTAAAATCCATACCAGACTCATTTCTGTCTGAAAAAAAAAAGAAGAAGAAGAAGCTGGTAATTAAATGTTATTTTCTGGCAATTTTAAAAAATATATTCTTCTATAAATGTCAGAGAAATGCCTCTACACAGGCAGGTTTAGGACCCAATGTTACTTTGTATCTCTCTAGCTCCCTTCTGATCAATGTTTATAAACAACGTTGCTTTGTATCTCTCTATCTCCTGTCTGATCAATGTTTATAAACAATGTTACTTTGTATCTCTCTATCTCCTGTCTGATCAATTTTTATATGCAATCTTACTTTGTATCTCTCTATCTCCTGTCTGATCAATGTTTATAAACAATGTTACTTTGTATCTCTCTATCTCCTGTCTGATCAATTTTTATATGCAATCTTACTTTGTATCTCTATCTCCTGTCTTATCCATGTTTATAAACAATGTTACTTTTGTATCTCTCTATCTCCCGTCTGATCAATGTTTATAAACAATGTTACTTTTGTATCTCTCTATCTCCCGTCTGATCAATGTTTATAAACAATATTACTTTGTATCTCTCTATCTCCTGTCTGATCAATGTTTATAAACAATGTTACTTTGAATCTCTCTATCTCCCGTCTGATCAATGTTTATAAACAATGTTACTTTGTATCTCTCTATTTCCCGTCTGATCAATGTTTATAAACAATGTTACTTTGTATCTCTGTATCTCCTGTCTGATCAATGTTTATAAACAATGTTACTTTGTATCTCTTTATCGCCCGCCTGATTAATGTTTATAAACAATGTTACTTTGTATGTCTCTATCTCCCGTCTGATCAAAGTTTATAAACAATTTTTACTTTTTTATCTCTCTATTTCCTGTTTGATCATTGTTTATAAACAATGTTACTTTTTTATCTCTCTATTTCCTGTTTGATCATTGTTTATAAACAATGTTACTTTGTATTTCTCTATCTCCCATCTGATCAATGTTTATAAACAATGTTACTTTTTCATCCCTCTATTTCCTGTCTGATCAATGTTTATAAACAATGTTACTTTATAGCTCTCTATTTCCCGTCTGATCAATGTTTATAAACAATGTTACTTTGTATCTCTCTGGGTCCTTTCACACGGCCGCTCCGGTGCTTAAGTCCGCTGCGGGACTTTTTTTTTTTTTCCCGGAGCGGATGACATTTGTGTCATCCGCTCCGTGTGCCCGCATATCATCCTATCCGTTTACGGATGATATGCGGACATAATGTAAGTATATGGCATTGCGGATGTCAGCGGATGACACCGCTGACATCCGATTTTCCTTCCTTTCCGTTTTTTTACACGGATAAAAAAAATGGGGTTCTGTTCCGTTCGAAAAAACGGAACAGAACTGAAAGGAGGAAAATCGGATGTCAGCGGATGGTATTCCGCTGACATCCGCAATGCCATTCACTTACATTATGTCCGCAAATCATCCGCAAACGGATGGGATGATTTGCGGACACACGGAGCGGCCCTGTGAAAGGACCCTCTATCTCCCGTCTGATCAATGTTTGTAAACAATATTACTTTGTATCTCTCTATCTCCTGTCTGATCAATGTTTATAAACAATGTTACTTTGAATCTCTCTATCTCCCGTCTGATCAATGTTTATAAACAATGTTACTTTGTATCTCTCTATCTCCCGTCTGATCAATGTTTATAAACAATGTTACTTTGTATCTCTGTATCTCCTGTCTGATCAATGTTTATAAACAATGTTACTTTGTATCTCTCTATCTCCCGTCTGATCAATGTTTATAAACAATGTTACTTTGTATCTCTGTATCTCCTGTCTGATCAATGTTTATAAACAATGTTACTTTGTATCTCTCTATCTCCCATCTGATCAATGTTTATAAACAATGTTACTTTGTATCTGTCTATCTCTCGTCTAATCAATGTTTATAAACAATGTTACTTTGAATCTCTCTATCTAATCTGGGCCGACTGTCCAGCATCCCTGGGATATAGAGGAAAAGACCGCAGTCCCATTCACTACCACAGGAGCTCCATCTTTTGTACATTGAGGGCAGAGGCCAGCCACACTCTGCTCTGTTGCCAGTTCTTCTGCGGGGTTGGTGTCATCATTCTGGGGCACCAACTGCTGCTGGGAAGGGGAGTCAGCTGCTCTATCTTCCTTAGCCTCATCTGACGGATGGGACAACCTTTCTCTGGTACTGTCTTCCAGATGCACAGATCCTGGCTGGGGAGGGAAGACAGCTTCCTCCGCTCTGACTGACTGTTGGGGAGGGAGGACAACAACCTCCTCTCCCTTCTCACCCTGGGCCTCCGGAACTGTCAAAGGTGTGGGGCAGAGGTCGTTGACTTTCTGTCCGACTGCCAGCGCTTTAGCTGGGTGTAGAAGCTTCACTTCATCAGGTTGTCGCTGGGGCGAGGGGTCAATTTCCCCAGCTTCCTGGAACTCTGTAGCTGTTGCAGGTGCTGGGCAGAGGTTGGTATCACTCTGCCCTGTTGCCAGCACTTCTGCTGGGGACTCCACATAATCCACTCCGGCTAACTGTTGGGAAGGGCAACTGGCTTCCTCTGTCCCCAGACTGTGGATCTCTCACTGGGGAGGAAGGATGACCACCTTCTTCTCCGAACTGTGCAGCTGCTGTTGGGGAGTGATCACCACCTTCTCACCCTGGGCCTCTATTCTCAAGGAGGCTGAAGATGCTTTTGGTGTTGGGCAGCGCTCATAAATGTTAGGCCCTGATGCCAGCTGTTCTGCAGGAAAGTAAACTGAAAAGTCAGTGACCTTGCACACATCTTCTTGGGTCACCAATTGTTGCAGGCAGAGGTCAGCAGCGCTATGCCTGGATGCCCGCTCTTCTGATGTAGGCTCACTGGGATGTTCCTCCTCAGCAGAAAAATCGATTAAATCCCCAGCCTCTGGAATTGCTGAAAGTCCAGGGCATGGGCTTGTGGCTCTCGGGCCGAGTGCCAGCACTTTGGCAGGTGATTTATCATCCAGATCATCCTCTGATGGAAAGTCAATTAAATCTGTGATCCGCGGTTGAGGAATGAAGATGGCTTCCTCTTCTCCCGTACCTTTATCCAGCGGCTGGACAGAGGCATTCCTCCATCCAAGCTCGTCCTGTGCAGAAACAGGTTCATCAAGGTGAGTCAGCACTTGCTGCATCCGCCATAAGACCTCTGCATCAAAGACCGTGAGATATTACTGTGCCATATTGTTGATTCTTCAGTCAGGATTTCTGGACTGACAGCTGGTACTTCTGGATATTCTCAGGCAAGGGAAGCCCAGGCCCGACGCTGAGCAGTGTCCAGTAATCCATGTCCTTAGTCTTCTTGTCTTCAGCAAACTGTTTGCGGGCTTTCTTGTGCATAATCTTTAGAAGAGGCTTCCTTCTGGGATGACAGCCATGCAGACCAATTTGATGCAGTGTGCGGCGTATGGTCTGAGCACTGACAGGCTGACCCCTCCCCCCACCCCTTCAACCTCTGCAGCAATGCTGGCAGCACTCATACGTCTATTTCCCAAAGACAACCTCTGGATATGACGCTGAGCATGGCACTCAACGTCTTTGGTGGACCGTGGTGAGGCCTGTTCTGAGTGGAACCTGTCCTGTTAAACCGCTGTATGGTCTTAGACACCGTGCTGCAGCTCAGTTTCAGGGTCTTGGCAATCTTCTTATAGTCTAGGCCATCTTTATGTAGAGCAACAATTCTTTTTTTCAGATCCTCAGAGAGTTCTATGCCATGAGGTGCCATGTTGAACTTCCAGTGACCAGTATGAGAGAGTGAGAGCGATAACACCAAATTTAACACACCTGCTCCCCATTCACACCTGAGACCTTGTAACACTAATGAGTCACATGACACCGGAGAGGGAAAATGGCTAATTGGGCCCAATTGTCACTTAGGGGTGTACTCACTTTTCTGAGATACTGTATACAGTCCATCCTGATGTTTTTTTTCTGCCAGGAATATCTTATGTTCATATATCAGCACTGTGTACAAGCACCTTATGTAGCAGGTGTGTGCGCCATCCACCAACCCCCCCCCCCCCCGTCCATCCCGGGGAACACGTCCCTGTGCGCCGCCGTCTGCCATAAATGTGATTTTCCCTCCATTCGGGGAAGAACATATTTAAGTAAATGAGGTTAGAGCCAGCGGACGATGTTTTGGCAGAGAAAGTAAAAAATAGAGGAAAGCATATATCAAACGCGTCGGACGTAAAACTGTCAGAAAATCCTGTATTATATCCGTAATTTACTGGCGACCTTCCGCGCATGAATTACATCTATTAGTCTGAAACATCTTACACCACTTTGTGCCGTCAGAGAAGTTGAAGGTGACACCGAGAAGTTGGAAAAATAAACAGCAAGAAAAATCCACTTAAAAAAAAAAAAAAGAAAAAGCCGCCTTCTGTGCGCTCATTATGCGTGATACGGACTTGACATCGTCTCATCCAATCAGAAGCACGGCCGGGGGAATCGTCACATCTGCAATTCTCCCTGTTGCTCTGGACTTCAAGACAAGGTTCAAAAATGCGTCACATGTGAAGCAAAACGCTGATCCTGAGTCTATGCTGCGGAGTAATCAGCTGTGGAAAATGTTATGACGGTGATTATTTAACCACTTCAGCTCTGGAAGATTTACCCCCCTTCATGACCAGTCCATTTTTTGCGATTCAGCACTGTCTTATTTTAACTGATCGTGCGACGCTGTACCCAAATAAAATTGATGTCCTTTTTATCCCACAAACAGAGCTTTCTTTTGGTGGCATTTGATCGTCTCTGCAGTTTATATTCTTTGCTCTATAAACGAAAAAAAGAGTGACAATTTAAATAAAAACAAAAACAAAAATAAAAAATAGGTTTTTTTTCCTGCCGTATTCGGCTGGAAAGCTTGAGATTGTTTTTATTTTATTTTTTTTATTTTTATTTTTTTATCTTAGGCTTCCCAGCCTAGAGTAAAGATGTGAGGCCCCAGAAAAATGACAAACGAAATAAAAAAAAAAAAAAACAACAATATTTTATATATATATATACTGTCTATATATAAAACATTATTTTATTATATATATATATGTGTGTTTTTTTTTAATCTTTCTGCTATAAAAAATCCAATAAAAAAAATAAAAAAATCGAATTTCTTCATCAATTTTGGCCAATACGTATTCTGCTACTTGGGTGGGTGTCGGTGCTGACAACCGAGAGAGAATAAACCCTGCCACGTGGGGGAATGGCACCAGGTTGCAAGTCTATGGAACAATCGTACGGACGATGAGGAGGAAGAGTATCAGCGAGCACCTTGTCAAATACTCACGAAATTCAGTAGGCAATACTGAATCCGAGGAGGTACAAAGTACCTTAACAGGCCCATGGATACAAACTGCGCCACCCTGTGGAGACCAAGAGTGGATCTCGACCGACTGCCAATTAAAAGTCGGGTTGTGTTTCTTAAGCCAAGGGTACCCCTAAACAACGGAGTAGCGTGGGGACGAAATAACCTGGAAACAGGTCGAATCCCTGTGAACAGCCCCTTATCGCCATATCAACCGGAACAGTCTCCTGGGTAACCTTTGTCGGTTGCAGGGTTCTGCCATAAATCGCCTTGATAACTAGTGGAGAAACACGAGGCTGCATGGGTATGGAATTCACAGTAGCAAACGTACTTCAATAAAATACCCACCATCTCCGGAGTGTACCAACGCCTGAGTAACCACCGAATCTGCTGCCCAGGAGTGGACAACTGTGATTAGCTGTTTATCTTTACGGGAAACTGGGGACAGGGAAATTCCACCTAAGATCTGCCCCCCACAGGACCTTAGGTGCGAGCGTTTCCCAGACGGGTCGGACAAGATTTCAGGAAATGCCCACCAAGACCGCAATACAGGCACCGGCCCTCCCTCCTAAAGGCCCGCTCAGCCTCGGAAAGACAAGTGAATCCTAGCTTCATGGGTTCACAGCAAGACGCACCATCCCCAGGAGGTGTGGGAGGTGAGGGAGGAATGGGTGTTAAAGAAAACATAGGAACCAATCTTGTAGCAGGTCTCCGCAGGCGTTCCTTAAATGATGGTCTCCCCCTGAGCCTGGTATCTATCAAATTCAGGAGGGAAATGAGAGCCTCGAGCTCCTCAGGGAGATTCTTGGCCGCAATCTCGTTCTTCAGTGCATCGGAGAGACCATGAGAGAAGACAGCCACCATAACCTCATTATTCCAGCCCACCTTTGCTGCCAGGGTACGAAATTCGATGGCATATTCGGCAACGGTTTGTATACCCTGTTGAATGGACAGGAGCAGCTTAGCATATTGAATACCCTACGAAAGGAGGCAACAAGAGTCACAGGATTATCGTTCTCCCATAAGGGCTTGTCCGAGAGCAACGAGATTAGGAAGTCCACCTTCGACCTGTCAGAAGGAAACGCCTTAGGAACCCTCTCGTAATAAATGCCCACTTGGTTTAGGAAGCCACGACACTGACTCGGTTCACCCCCATAGCGATGCGGGAGGGGGGCTGAACCAGTCATCCCTCTGGTAACAGTGACTCCAGCTGCAACTGCAGGAGCAGTTGTGGCAACAGGAGCAGCAGCAGGTGCAACAACAGGAGGAACCGCCGGCCTAGCAGCACCAGGAGCAAGGTGTGCTGTGCTTGCAAGCAACATCTGCAACACCTGAGCGAACTGACCCAAAAGGTGATCTTGTTGATCAAGCCTGGTAATCAGAATGGGGAGCGTAGGAGCACATGCATAGTCAGGATTTATGGCCCTTGTGTACTGTCAGGGTGCCAGGAAACCAGACCACATGGGGATGCAGGTAAAATAAAGCAGTTTATTGGAGCAAACAACAATAAACACACAGCAAGAGTGAGGAAGTGAGAGCAGGAACAAGCCGGGGTCAAGTCCAGAAGCAGGTAGTCATCCAAGCCGAGATCAAGTCCAGAAGCAGGTAGTCTGGCTAAGCATGGTCATCTACCGATGCGGGGTTGAGAGCCAGGAGAGTCATGAGCCAAGCCAGGTATACACGGAGGAACACGGAGAATAGAAGACTGCTAGCAGAGATGCACCTTGGAGCACAAACACAAGGGCAAGGACTGCAACCCATCAGGTGATAGATATAGTCAGGTGTGCTGCATCATCACTGTGCGACACCCAGGCAGCAGGCAAGTGATGATGCAACCAGTGTTTATAAGAGGCAGCAGTCTGCACATGTCCAAGATGGCTGCCAACAGGAGGGCAAGGTAAGACCTTGACAGTCCCCCAAGGTTCTGTTCTTGGACCTCTCCTATTCTCCATCTACACCTCAGTTGATAGCCTCCCATGGCTTCCAATATCATTTCTACGCTGATGACACCCAAATCTATCTCTCTACCCCTCAGCTCACTCCATCAGTTTCCTCACGCATCACTAACTTACTAACAGACATATTAGCATGCATGTCACACCACTTCCTCAAACTCAACCTATCCAAAACCGAGCTCAAAATGTTCCTCCCCCGCATGTCCCTTCCCCTGACTTCTCTGTCAAGATCAACAACACAACCATTACCCATCCCTTCATGCCTGGGTTCTAGGTGTTATCCTGGATGCTGAACACTCAATTTCGGCCCCACACCCAATCACTCTCCAAATCATTCCACCTCAACCTCCGCAACATATCCAGAATATGCCCCTTCCTAACTAATGACACCAAAAGCTTCTAATTCACTCTCTGGTGATCTCTCGCCTTGACTACTGCAACTACCTCCTCATTGGCTATCCCCCTTCAGTCCATTATGAATGCTGTGGCCAGACGCATCAACCTTACCAACCATTCAGTGTCCTCCAACCCTCTCTTCCAATCCTTCCACTGGCTTCCATTCCGTGTCCTCCGCCCCTGTCTACAAATCTCTCCACTGACTTCTATTCAGTGTCCTCCACCCCTCCCTGCCAATACCTCCACTGGCATCCACCAAGTGTCCTCCACCCCTCTTTGCCCATACCTCCACTGACCTCATTCAGTGTACTCCACCCCTCTCTGCCAATCCCTCCACTGGCCTCCATTCAGTGTCCTCCATCCCTCTCTACCAATCCCTCCACTGGCCTCAAATTAGTGTCCTCCATCCTTCTCTGTCAATCCCTCCACTGGCCTCCATTCAGTGTCCTCCACCCCTCTCTGCCAACCCCTCCACTAGCCTCCATTTTGTGTCCTCCACTCCTCTCTGCCAATCCCTCCACTGGCCTCCGCTCAGTGTCCTCCATCTGTCTCTACCAATCCCTCCACTGGCCAACACTTAGTGTCCTCCATCCCTCTCTACCAATCCCTCCACTGGCCAACACTTAGTGTCCTCCATCCCTCTCTACCAATACCTCCACTGGCTGCCACTCACCCAACACATTAAATTCAAGATACTAACAACAACATACAAAGTCATCCACAACTCTGATCCCAGCTACATTACTATCCTAGTCTCAAAATACCAACCTAAACGTTCTTTACGTCCCTCCCAAGACCTCCTGCTCTCTAGATCTCTCTTAACCTCCTCCTATGCTTGCCTCCAGGACTTCTCCAGAGTCTCTCCCATCCTATGGAACTCCTTACCTCAATCTGTCTGACTGTCTCCTCCTCCACTTTTAGACGATCCCTAAAAACTCATCTCTTCAGAGAGGCCTATTCTGCCCCTACCTAACAACTGTACTTTTATTTTTTACATCAGCTCGTCCCCCACAGCTAAGTCAAGCCCCTCTCCAATGTCAGCCTGCATGCCCCATGTCCCCAAATGCTCTCCCATAGACTCCATGTTTCCAAGAGCATCCAGTGCTCCCCTGTACCTCTGTGTCCCCAAGTGTGCTAAAAATAAATGCATTTATTGTATTTATTGTACTGTAATATTATATAGTGCTGAAAAACTAGGCAGAGCTTTATTTACTGCACATTCAGATCAGTCCCTGCCCCTGAGGAGCTCACAATCTAAGGTCCCTATCTCACATGCAAATCACTCCACTCTTCCTAGCTCCGCCCATACCAGGCCATTGGATGCCAGAATTTGGGACAATCCTGGAGAGAGGTTCAATAAGCACTTTGCAAGTCTGGGAAATGTGTGTTCACTCTGGGCCAATGAAAAATCCTTATATTGTATTTGTGAGAAGGTTGATTCTCCTTCTGGGGAGGTTCACCCGGGGTGGGAGGATGGTGTGGGTGGACCCTTTGCTTGTAGGCTCCTCCCTCCTCCCTTGATAGGCAAATCCCTCATCAGAAAAACAATGTATAAAATAGAGAATGTGGCAGTTCATAAAGTTTCAATGGTCAGTTTTAAAAGTCAATATGTATAACATTGTATCCAATACAAGCTGCTGTAATATATTCTAGATATGGATTTGTAGGTTTGATCGTTTGGAGGAATCGCTAATCAGAAAATCAATTCCTGGTTGTGTGGTTGGAAGCGCCGTGCATAAACTGTTCACCTCGCTTGGTCATTGGCTAAACTGTATCTGAGCACCGCAACCCAAAAACACGATTTGATTAATTTTTAATATTGAAAGCAACCCTCCCTACCCATGCATCCATGTCTCCATGCTTCATTTTGCTAAGAAATCACCCCCTAGCATTTTCAGATAATCCTGAGTTAGAGCAGATGAGTCATGTAGCATTTACTTCCTGGAATCCATCTGCCCTTAATTCAGGCATGCAGACAGGAGGGTGTTCCTAGCTGAGAAAGCCCCCTCTTCCCATTAAAACCCCTGGGATGTATGACATCATTTTGCCCTAGGCCAGAAACTAGGAAGTAACTGAAGAAATGCAAAAAGAAAAGTATAAAACAAGTAAATATAATCTTCTCCCTTCCTATCTATTTACTAATGCTAGCAGCATAAGGATTACACAGAGTTCATGTGGATTGAGGGGGTGAAGAACATCAAATACAGCCAACACGTTTCAGGGTAAAAGCCTCCCCCTTCTTCAGGGCTAACGTGTAAAGGAAAAAAAAATAATGCAAATATGGAAGTTCATATCATTTTAATGATGTTTATTCTTCAATAAAAAATAAAAGAAAAAGAATAAAACAAAAAGAGAGTAAAATAAAATAAATTATTTTATTTTTGTTTTATTTTAATTTATTTTGTTTTATTTTATTTTATTTTTTTATTTTAAAAGTAAAATAAAATAAAGTAAATTAAATTAATTAAAATAAATAAAGTAAAGTAAAATAAAATAAAAAAATATGCTACCCAATAAAAGCTGCTACAAATATATAAATGAGTAAAATTATAAAGTCATTAACACAAAACCGTATAAACAACATCATAAACTATAGTACAGGTAATCACAGGGTATATTCATATAATCAATATATAAAAAGACACAAAAAAAGCTATTGCTATTACTGCATCAGAAGGTAGTTAACTGAAAAGCTTTTACATTGATTATACTGTATATATTATATCCTATGACTGCGCATGCTATCTACAGTCATGTGTATATGATTACGTGTTATATGACCAAGCGTACAAATCTATTTTATATATTTTAAATATATTAAAATGTTATACAAATGTTGTCAAATTTTAAAACATTATCATTGCCATTATATGAAGTACCATACTTTATTATTCTTTACTTATTGTTATTTTTTTAATTGTTATTTTTCTTTCTTGTAGCCCTAAAGAAGGAAGAGGCCTTTCCCCTGAAACACGTTGGCTGTGTCTGATGTACATAATCAATAAATATTTTGAGCTATTCACTAGGTTTGAAACTTTGGCTGTTCGGGTGTTTGGATGAATGGCCAAACTTTTTATCTACAAACCCCCCCCCCCCCATTCGGCAAAAGCCAAAAATTATATATAGAAGCGGTATTTCCTCCATCTCAATATATGATGACTTCCCATTGTCACTTGACCTTAAGGGAGCTTTTTGCAGCTGTGTTCCCAGGAAAGGCTGATGGCCGCCATATTTGGTCACTGATGTCACCACTATCCCCCCCCCCCCCCCCCTATATAGCTCATTGAGCTATGAGCACCATCGGGATCGGGTGTGCTGTTTTCTTTTTTAGCAAGTTACTGGGGGGGGGGGGGGGGGGGGCAGGCATCAGGATTGGCAATGGATTTACAGTATGTGACTTTTTTTTGTCAACTGTTTGGGTGTCTTTATTTCTGCATTACAATTCTTTTTTTGGGTGAATAAATAAGGTGACTATGTACCCCATACTCATTCATGTAGTTGGGACAGTATCTGGGGGGGCTCCTTATTATTAAATCCACTTCCCACAGACCCCCCACAACCACCAGCCAGGGTTGTGGGAAAGAGGCCCTTGTCCTCATCAACATGGGAGTCCCTGGAAAATATTAATATGTTTGCAGCAAACTCACTCCAGACAGGGGCTTTCGGAGGGGACTTCAGGCTAGCCTCTTGCCTACTGACTATGGGCCCTGGCTTGTGAGGGAACACTGCTTTTTGTAGGGTGTAGGCTGGGGGGACCCTTGGAATAATGTTACTTTAGATTCAAGTCCACATCTCCCCAAGACACACAGACTCTGGGACTCTAGGCCTAGGATCCATGTTAAAGGCCTAGCTGCCTATTGCCAATAGGAGACTGCTCCACACAGTCAGACTAATGGCAGATGTTAATATCATCAGCTCAACCACCTGTCTTCCACACATTGTTGATTGTGCTGATTAACTCACCTATTGTCTACTGTGGGGATGTGTTTACACTTATAATAATGTGAATTGTACATCGGGAGCTTGATGGAGGCAAGTCTGCTAGTTAATTAGCTCAAGTTAATTAAATCACTCTCATCTATTAGGGCCCTTTCACACTGTCCTCACACCGTCGGACGGACTCTGTTTATCTCAGCGGGGGATCGATCCGCCAATCCCCTGCTGAGCAGGCGGATGACAGCTGTGTCTCCGTGCTGTGTGCGGAGACACAGCTGTCAGTTCTCTATGCATCTCTATGGGAATCAGATGGGAACAGACCGTCGGTCCAATCTCATCCAATCCCATCCGATCCGATCACTTGGATGGATGGAAAATAGGGTTTCCATCCATCCAGATTTGACGGATCAGATCGGATGTCAGCGGATATGTCTCCGCTGATATCCAATGCCCCATAGAGATGATTGGGGGGACCGTTCAGATCCGCCAAAAAAATGGACAGGCGGATCTGAACGGTCCGCCTATGTGAAAGAGCCCTTAGTTGCTAGTTGGAAAGTAGAATACTGTTTGTGTTGGTTGTTCCTTAGATATAGCAGCTCCAGCAGACGTCCTCTGACAAAACACGTAGGGCGGAGTCCATTGCGTAACGTCACTTCCGGTTTTGGATTATCGAGCCGTGGAACGCGGAAGCTTCCCGGCGGACAACCTACACTGATCAAAGACAGCATCACCGTGAGTTACTACATTTACCTATATCGCTCGCAATTATATACTGCATCATGGGGCTCCCCTCTCTTTTTCCTCTGTGAAACCAGCCAGGCTGTGCCTGCTTGGCCGAGGAGAGGAACCCCTGAGATGTGCACATAACCTGCCTACTATGCTAACAGGTTGTATATTCGGTTCGACACCTAGTGGTCACACAGGTGGTTGCAACCTTTTCATTTATAATTTGGAATTGCCTTTCACCTTTCACCACAACATCACTAGAATTGCCTTTTTGGACACTATTTTGTTTACAGTAATTATATATATTTTATCAGCTTCTGCACTGTATAAATAGCATTGGAATAAATTTATCACTTACTTTGGAAATTTGTTTATTTATTTGCACACAAGCACTTTTGCACGAGGTCACTACAAACAGTAAGATCCAGTTGATTCGATTGGATTGATACTGTGTAGCACTTATTTTATTTCATTGGTGTCATTTCTCTTTTCTTGGAGTTTATTACTTGAAGTTAACATATCATTCACTCCGACACTTGATCACTTATAGGTAGCGCTGCATCAACTTCTCTGCACTTTTATTGTTCCTTAGATATGTTAATTATATTTCTGTACACAATTTTATATAATGTAATCAGGCACCTGACCTGGTGGGGTATATATTCGGTGTGAGTTTGTACAATAAATGTTCCAGATCTTATACAAGCTATTCTCGGCTAGCTTTGTATAAGGGTGACGGCTAGAATATCTGATATCCATGTTCAAGACTGAAGTAAGTGGTGTTCTGACGGAAGCGCACAAGCACATTGTGGGGTCGCGGTTCTGTTACAATATTATTATTATTAAAATTATTTGAATTGCCATTTTTTATATATTTTACTGTGCTTTAAATATTATCTGTGAGGAAAAGGGGAGGCTTTTACCCCGGAAGCGCATCGGCTGTATCTCATGTTCCTGATCACTAAATATTTTAAACGAATCACCAAGTGAGACAAATGTTTTTCCTCGGCGCTCCTAAGCCGCACACCCAGGAATTGAACATTTCACAAGCAGCGCGATCTGGCTGAATTACTGCAAAGCATCTGATTGCCGCCGCGGCTTCTCGGGGAAAAGGGAACGGTTTGTATACGCCGCTCTTTGTATCACCTGCTGACAGCTAGTTTGGCTCTGTGAATAATCGCCAGAGATGTGTAAATGCGATAAAGACCAAAAACATTTTCCCTCCGCTACCGTCCATGATCCACATTCTCGGCGGTTGCAGCTGCGTTCTCTTGGCAAAAAAAAGTCAAAATATTGGGAATGGATTCCGTGCATTTTTTTGTTTCACCGCGATGTTATCCTCCTCGCATTCTGGCCTAAAGTAGACCTGTATGTGAGGACAATCCCAATTCCATATTGTCTTTATGAACGTAGAATTGAATCTGAGGTTTTGAAATGCAGAAACTGAAGGGGGAGTTGTAAAAATTGTCAGTTGCTTCTCCCCGGTGGAGGTTAATGTGGTTCGCTGTTCGGCGGGAAATGTGTCTGACGGCAAAAAAAGGCTAATTCCAAAATCGCTCAAAGTGCCTGGAGGTCGCATGGAGCTAAAACTAAATTCCCCCTAAGAGGAAATTCAAATAGGAAAATAGAAAGAGTTATTGGAAATAGTGACAACAATTTGTGCTTTTGAATTTTAAAAAATTATATATATTTTTTTAAATTTACAGTATATATACATTTTTTATACTGTATATACTGTATATGTATGTATATTATTATGTGTTTTCCATGTAAAACACTTTCAGCAACTACCTTCAAAGATGCTATATTATATAAAGTTTATTATTATTATATGTATGTATAATATATATATATATATATATATATATATATATATATATATATATACAGGGCTTTTTTTCTCAGAGAAAAGGTGCAGGAACTCCCCCTTCTAAGTTACTTTGTGTCTCCGCCCCCTACCCACCTCCGAGCACTGACCCTTGGTTCCACCCCTTCCAACCTCCGAGCACTGACCCTTGGTTCCACCCCTTCCAACCTCCGAGCACTAACCCTTGGTTCCACCCCTTCCAACCTCCGAGCACTGACCCTTGGTTCCACCCCCTACCCAGCTTCCAGCACAGCCCCTTTTAGAGAATATAGAGCCAAGTATAATTTTGTATTGGAATATATAGAATTAGGTTATGATAACAAGAATAGGAATAAAATAAATCCCCCACAGCCAGCAGCAATAGACCCCCCCCCCCAGCAGCAAAAGACCTCCCAGCAGGCAGCATCAATACACTCTCTAGCAGCCAGCAACAGTGGACCCCTCCCTAAACAGTAGATCCCTTCTAGCAACAATTAACCCTCAGTATCAAAAGATCCTACACCAGCAACAATAGATTTGCATGCAAAAATAGATCCCCTCCAGCAACAATAGATCTCCCAGCAGCCAGCATCAGTAGACCCTCCAGCACTCATTGGAGGTGCCGGCACTGCGTTCCCCTGCGTTCCCGCTGAAAAAAAGCCCTGTATATATATATATATATATATACTGTATATATACACTGTATAAATTTATATATATATATAGTATATATGTATATTATTGTATGTATGCTGTATATACAGTGTATTATATGGAATATATATATAATACACTGTATATTTATTACTTTTTATTTTATTTAATATATTTACATATATATACTGTGTATATGTATATATATATATATATATATATATATATATATATATATATATATATATATATATATACAGTATCTCATAAAAGTAAGTACACCCCTCACATTTTTGTAAATATTTTATTCTATCTTTTCATGTGACAACACTGAAGAAATGACACTTTGCTACAATGTAAAGTAGTGAGCGTACAGCTTGTATAAGAGCTGGTTCACACTGAGGCGACACGACTCCTTACTACTTCGGGGGCGACTTGTGCATTCCCATGCACCACGACTTCAGAGCGACTTGCAGGGACTTTACATAATTGAAGTCTATGCAAGTCGCTCCGAGGTCGCCCCGAAGTAGTACAGGACCCTTTTTCTAAGTCGGAGCGACTTGTGTCGCTCCTATTAGAACCGGTCCTGTAGTGGTCAACAGACCGCGAGGGAGCCCGACTTGTCAGGTCTAGGACTTGACAAGTCGTGCTAGTGTGAACCAGCTCTAACAGTGTAAATTTGCTGTCCCCTCAAAATAACTCAACACACAGCCATTAATGTCTAAACCGCTGGTAACAAAAGTGAGTACACCCCTAAGTGACAATGTCCAAAATGGGCCCAAAGTGACAATATTTTGTGTGGCCACCATTATTTTCCAGCACTGCCTTAACCCTCTTGGGCATGGAGTTCCCCAGAGCTTCACAGGTTGTCACTGGAGTCCTCTTCCCCTCCTCCATGATGACATCACAGAGCTGGTGGATGTTAGAGACCTTGCGCTCCTCCACCTTCTGTTTGAGGATGTCCCACAGATGCTCAATAGGGTTAAGGTCTGGAGACATGCTTGGCCAGTCCATCATCTTTACCCTCAGCTTCTTTAGCAAGGCAGTGGTCGTCTTGGAGATGTGTTTGGGGTCGTTATGTTGGAATACTGCCCTGCCCCCCAGTCTCTGAAGGGAGGGGATCATGCTCTGCTTCAGTATGTCACAGTACATGTTGGCATTCATGGTTCCCTCAATGAACTGTAGCTCCCCAGTGTCGGCATAATCTTTAGAAGAGGCTTCCTTCTGGGATGACAGCCATGCAGACCAATTTGATACAGTGTGCGGCGTATGGTCTGAGCACTGACAGGCTGACCCCCCACCCCTTCAACCTCTGCAGCAATGCTGGCAGCACTCATACCTCTATTTCCCAAAGACAACCTCTGGATATGACGCTGAGCACGGCACTCAACTTCTTTGGTGGACCATGGCGAGGCCTGTTCTGAATGGAACCTGTCCTGTTAAACCGCTGTATGGTCTTGGCCACAGTGCTGCAGCTCAGTTTCAGGGCCTTGGCAATCTTCTCATAGTCTAGGCCATCTTTATATAGCGCAACCTTTTAGAAGGGGGAGGAGGCATTTCCTCAGTCTCTCCTCCCCCCAGGGATAAGACTGTACATTGTAACTTTTTAGAAAGGGGAGGAAGCATTTCCTCAGTCTCCCCTCCCCCCAGTGATAGGACTGTACATTGTAACCTTGTAGAAGGAGGAGGAGGCATTTCCTCAGTCTCCCGTCCCCCACTGATCAGACTATACATTGTAACTTTGTAGAAGGAGGAGGAAGCATTTCGTCAGTCTCCCCTCCCCCAGTGATCAGACTGTACATTGTAACTTTGTAAAAGGAGGAGGTATTTCCTCAGTCTCTCCTCCTCCAGTGATCAGACTGTACATTGTAAGTTTGCTGCAAGTCACAAGGTGAGAGCCTGCAGCAGGGGCTGATCTGTGTCGGACATTTGTGAACACACTCTAGACCTGGACAGGCACCGGGATTTACATACTTGTGTCATCTCTGGGCCACCATCTCAGTACAGGATGTAGACGGAGACCCTGGGTGATACCTGAACAAAGATGGTGCTGTCTTTCTGGAGAGTAAATCAGATGGAAGCATTGTCAGGGGGAATTCTCTGATCTCTCTGAGAGGAATAAACCTCTGGAAGGGTCACACGGACACATTACTGGGAGATTCACATTACAGAACACCTCCCCCTCTCCTCCTCTTGGGGAGTGTTCTGTAGTCCATAGGGGCTGAGTGACCACACTTGTTGGGATTTCAGCGCAGCAGAGGCGGCGTTGTCAGCTCAGTACAGGAAGTTAGGAGCTCACTTTCTGGCAGATTCTCGGGTATTTTCCTGACAATGTTTTTGTATTGTAGAGATATTCTGAATACATTTTGTTTTTTTGCCCGGACACACAATTTAACCCTTTCCTGTTGTCCCCCTGCTGGACCCTTAGGACTTATCCATACCTGAGGTGTTTCCTGGGCTTCCCCATCATGTAAAGGCTGTGATTGGCTGTCAGTGATCATGTGATTAGGAGCCAGAGCTATCTGTAGCTATATGTTTTCGGGAGCTGTGCAGTCACGGTGTGGGGGGGTGTATGAATGAGCGCACTCCCAACACAGAGACCACTCTATAATATGGTCCACCTCTATGCTGCCTCATATAGACATACGGCTGGCGGGAAGGGTTAAAACATATTGCAAAGAAGGGAAATGAAACATTGTTGCCAATCATCCTCATTAGGGATCATTACCGGGAGAATCAACGATTCATCTATTTATGATTTGTCTGAATATTTCCATGGTGATGACTCTGATCTTCGGAGCATCGCACCATTGAGGAGTCCAGGAATACCCAATCCATGAATTGTATGATGGTCTGCAGGCTGGACAGATCTTCATGCGTGTTTCATGAAGAGATTGTCGATTCCACGATTCCCTCATCTATAAACAGGCCGCATACAAGGTCCCAAAATTCCAAGAGATGACGACATTTGTGTTCTCAGGAATACAAACCGACTCGAGACACGAGAGTGTCGTCTGCGGGGCGGAATTTGTTTTGACATTTCGGTGATAAATTGCTGGGCTGATATCTTTCACGTCTGAGCCAACAAATAATCCAAACGATCGCTCGGGGAATGAAACGCGGATCGCGTGTCCAGATACTGCTACTGATTCAGGGAATACGTAGGAGAGGTTCAACACTTCCATGAACAGTGTTAGTAACAATCTCAGGCTCAGGGACTTACCTGGTGAGATCTTCCCTGGTGAGATCTTCCCTGGTGACATCTTCCCTCCTGAGGCCTTACCTGGTGACGTATTACTTGCTGACATCTTCCCTGGTGAGGTCCTACCTGGTGACATATTACTTGGTGACATCTTCCCTGGTGAGATCTTCCCTGTTGAGGTCTTACCTGGTGACATATTAATTGGTGACATCTTCCCTGGTTAGATCTTCCCTGGTGAGGTCTTACCTGATTACATATTACTTGGTGACATCTTCCCTGGTGACATATTACTTGGTGACATCTTCTGTGGTGAGTTCTTACCTGGTGACGTATTACTTGGTGAGGTCTTACCTGGTGACATATTACTTGGTGATATCTTCCCTGGTGAGGTCTTCCCTTGTGACATATTACTTGGTGACATCTTCCCTGGTGAGGTCTTACCTGGTGACATATTACTTGGTGACATCTTCCCTGGTGAGGTCTTACCTGGTGACATATTACTTGGTGACATCTTCCCTGGTGACATATTACTTGGTGACATCTTAGATGGTGAGGTCTTATCTGGTGACATATTACTTGGTGACATCTTACCTGTGAAGTCTTGTTGAGACTTACCTGGTGAGTGTCTGCGGGGTGGAATTTGTTTTTACATGTCAGTGATAAATTGCTGGGCTGATATTTTTCACGTTTGAGCCAACAAATAATCCAAACGTTTGCTCGGGGAATGAAATGCAGATCGCGTGTCCAGATACTAAGGAATACGTAGGAGAGGTTCACCACTTGCATGAACAGTGTTTGTACCAATCTCAAGCTCAGGGACTTACCTGGTGAGATCTTCCTTGGTGAGGTCTTACCTGGTGACATCTTTCCTGCTGAGGTCTTACCTGGTGACATATAACTTGGGGACATCTTCCCTGGTGAGGTCTTCCCTGGTGACATATTACTTGGTGACATCTTCCCTGGTGAGAACTTCCCTGGTGAGGTCTTACCTGGTGACATATTACTTGGTGACATCTTCCCTGCTGAGGTCTTACCTGGTGATATATAACTTGGTGACATCTTCCCTGGTGAGGTCTTACCTGGTGACATTTTACTTGGTGACATCTTCCTTGGTGAGTTCTTACCTGGTGATGTATTACTTGGTGAGATCTTACCTGTGAAGTCTTGTTGTTTTATTTGTTGTATTATTTATTTGTTGTTTAGCGCACCCCACACCACATATACATTACTTGGTGAGATCTTACCTGGTGACATATTACTTGGTGACATCTTTCATGGTGAGGTCTTACCTGGTGACATATTACTTGGTGACATCTTCCCTGGTGACATATTACTTGGTGACATCTTAGATGGTGAGGTCTTACCTGGTGACATATTACTTGGTGACATCTTACCTGTGAAGTCTTGTTGGGACTTACCTGGTGGGGGCTTACCTGTGGAGTTTTGTTAAGTCTTACATGGTGGGGTTTAACCTGTGAGATCTTCCCTTTTGGGTTCTGTCTGGTAGAGTCTTATCTGTGGCGTATTATGTATTAGATCTTACCTGTCAGGTCTTACCTGGTGGGGTCTTACTTGGTGGTCTTACCTGCGGAGTCTTACCTGTCAGGTCTTACCTGGTGGGGTCTTACTTGGTGGTCTTACCTGCGGAGTCTTACCTGTCAGGTCTTACCTGGTGGGGTCTTACTTGGTGGTCTTACCTGCGGAGTCTTACCTGTCAAGTCTTACCTGGTGGGGTGTTACTTGGTGGTCTTACCCAGTGAGGTCTTACCTGTGGAGTCTTACCTGTTGGGTTGGAAAATAAAATACAGGTCTCACGTCCAGATATTGCTACTGATTGTGGGAATACATAGGAGAAATTCACAACCTACATGACCAGTGTTGTTCACAATCTCAAGTTTGAAGACTTACATGGTGAGATCCTACCTGGTGGGGGATTACCTGTGGGTTCTTACCTGGTGGGGTCTTACCGTTATAGTCTTGTCGGGTCTTACCTGGTGGGGTTTAACCTGTGAGGTTTTAACTTTGGGGTCTTACTTGGTAACGTCTTAACTGGTGAAGTCTTACCTGTGGGGTCTCACCTGGTGGAGTCTTACCTGTGAATTCTTACCTGTGAAGTTTTACCTTGTGGTGTCTTTCCATGTGTAGTCTTACCTGTGGAGTTTTGTCGGGCCTTACATGGTGGGGTTTAACCTGTGAGATCTTACCTTCTGGGTCCTGTCTGGTAGAGTCTTACCTGTGGTGTATTATGTGTTTGATCTTACCTGAGGAGTCTTACCTGTCAGTTCTTACCTATTTGGGTGTTACTTGGTGGTCTTACCCAGTGAGGTCTTACCTGTGGAGTCTTACCTGTTGGGTTGGAAAATAAAATTCAGGTCTCACATCCAGATATTGCTACTGATTTTTGGGAACACATAGGAGAGGGTCACAACTTACATTACCAGTGTTGTATACAATCTCAAGTTTAAGGACTTACCTGGTGAGATCCTACCTGGTGGGGGAATACCTGTGGGTTCTTACCTAGTGGGGTCTTACTTTTGGAGTTTTGTTGGGTATTACCTGGTGAGGTTTAACCTGTGAGGTTTTAGCTGTGGGGTCTTACCTGGTTGAGTCTTACCTAATGGAGTCTTACCTTGTGGGGTCTTACTTGGTTGAGTCTCACCTGGTGAGGTCTTACCTGTGGAGTCTTACCTGTTGGGTCAGAGAATAAAATGCAGATATCATGACCACTGACATCAATACTGGGGGTTATTATAACAATATTGATTCAAAAACATAGATAGTTTGGCACTAATCCATAAAGGTCCATAAATAGGGCTAAAAACTGATATTATGGTAGTCCGTATGTAATAATGTCCATATGGCTTTAGCCAAAGAAGACCAAGTCCACTGTTTCAGGGCTAGCCTTCAGAGGGGGGAGTAGAAGCAGCTTCCCAAAACATGTAAAAGAAAAAGAGAAAGAGAGGCGCCTCTGAGTGTAGACTGTAAGATAATTTAATGTTGAATAAAATAATCAAACTCAGATGGGTATAGGTAATACAAGCTTTCATGTGATGTATCACCCAAGAGATGTTCTCCCCCGGAGCCGTGTCTGCCACTAGTCATGCTGAATCCGGCCGGCGATGTCTGTGAAGAGGGAAACAGCCAGGACCGAGGGGTGGACCGCACGCTGGAACGCAGCATTCACCTCTGACGTCACTAGTCCGCAACGCGTACAGACTCACCCATTACTAGCTTGAAAAAGGAGCGCGCATTGTAGTGTCCTCTCTACTGCGCATGCTCCGAAAGCGTTGCGGACTAGTGACGTCAGAGGTGAATGCTGCATTCCAGCGTGCAGTTCACCACTCAGTCGGGGCTGTTTCCCTCTTCACAGACATTGCCGGCCGGATTCAGCATGACAAGTGGTAGACACGGCTCCAGGGAGGCACATACAGCCCTTACACTTCAGAACGTCTCTTGGGTGATAGTTCACCTGAAAAGCTTGTATTACCTATACCCAACATTAAATTATCTTACAGTCTACACTCAGAGACGCCTCTCTTTCTGTTTTTCTTTTACGTTATTATAACAGTCACTGGCAAATATTATTGGGGACTATTATTGTGACACTTGGCACAGGATGGTGTTTTTTATGGTGGTCAAAGACACTAATTCAGGGGGTTATCATTGTGATCACTGAAACGATGTTGGATGTTATTATTGCGGCCACTGAAATCAATGCAGGGGGGTTATTATTTTTTCCACTGACACTTAAAGGGTAACTCCACTTTCATGGGTGAAGAAAATAGCAAATAAAGAAAAAACAATATAGCGTATACAATTGCGACACAAATCATATTGTAATTGAATATCATTAAAAAATGACCTTTCCTTTCCAATCTGCAGCTGTTGTAATTTTCTGAAAATGCAATTCAATATGGCCGCCTGGAGCTGTTCTGCACACAGAATGTATACTGACCACACCCCCCAGAAACATAATTTCCTGCTTGTGTGATTGGCTCACCAATTTTCCCAGAAGTCTGCACTAAGATACAAGCCAGATTTCTGGCATCCCCTGCAACAATAATGTCATTTTTGGTGAGATCCTCCCAATAGGAACATGTCTAAAGGGGTGCAGGCCCAGCAGATTTACTCATTAGAGCTCTGCAGCTGCAACAGCTGGCAAATAATTATGAAACCACTCCCATTAGACCCACTCAGCACAAAACAATGATTTCTTCAGAATAACAAAAGATAGGAATCTGCAACAAAATGTTTTAAAATCCCTGCAATGTACAGAGATCACCCAGAGGGGAATGTTTTTTTCTCAACAAAAGTGGAGTTACGCTTTAAGGGGTTATTGATATGGCCTAAAAGATAATAAAAATACAGAGGGCGCACCGGCCTAGCGCATTACCTTTGCAAAAATGTATTTAAAAGAAATCTGTGTACATCATACTCACAAACACAGGCCTTGTTCAAGCGTGATAAAAAATATATATATATATACACACGGTGATGCATATATATATATATATATATATATATATATATATATATATATATATATATATATATTTATGTGTGTAAAGCAGTCCACCAAAAGTCCATGCAGCATGTTCTACTCTTTGGAAGCAGTAGTGGAATGTAGTCCTCCAAATGCAGCTGACGCGTTTCGAGGGTGACCCCCCTCTTCCTCAGAGCTCTGAGGAAGAGGGGTCACCCTCGAAACGCGTCATCTGGGTTCCCTGGCCTGTTTGGAGTGGTAGCACAGCCAAAACAGCTAGACAAGGGGAATTAGCAACACCTATTCCTCCACGTAACCTACTGCTAGCAACTCTCAAGCGCAGGAGCACCTACTTTGTTTTTCTTGTGTTATTGATGTGGCCACTGACACCAATGTTGGGGGTTATCATTGTCACCACTGACACCAATGTTGGGGGTTATTAATGTGGCTGCTGACACCAATGTTGGGGGTTATCATTGTGATCATTGACACAAATGTTGGGGGTTATTAATGTGGCCACTGACACCAATGTTGGGGGTTATTATTGTCACCACTGAAACCAATGTTTGGGGTTCATAATGTGGCCACTGACACCAATGTTGGGGGTTATTAATGTGGCCACTGACACCAATGTTGGGGGTTATCATTGTGACCATTGGCACCAATGTTGGGGATTATTAATGCAGCCACTGACACCAATGTTGGGGGTTATCATTGTGACCATTGGCACCAACGTTGGGGGTTAATAAGGTGGCCACTGACACCAATGTTGGGGGTTATTAATGTGGCCTCTGACACCAATGTTGGGGGTTATCACTGTGACCATTGGCACCAATGTTGGGGGTTTTTAATACAGCCACTGACACCAATGTTGGGGGTTATTAATGTGGCCCCTGACACCAATGTTGGGGGTTATCATTGTGACCACTGACACCAATGTTGGGGGTTATTAATGTGGCCACTGACACCAACGCTGGGGGTTTTTAGTCATAGTCACTGGCACCATTGCTGACGGCTATTATTGTGATAATTGACACAGGCTAGTGATTAATATTGTGGTCACTAACACCAATTCAGGGGGTTATTCTTGCATCCATTAACACTAACCCTGGGGGAGAGAGGCATTTTGGCATCTTTGCCCTGTGCATGGGATAAAAGATGATAAGGGAGTTTTGGCCACAGAGGACAGGGAAAAGGCGGAAGTGTTAAATAATTTCTTCTCTTCAGTCTTCACAAAAGAATCGGGGGGCTACACTAACCCAGCTTGTAAGGCCAAACTAAACAATACACCTCAAGAAATATCGCCATGGCTAACAGAAGATAGACTTAGAACTAAACTAGAGAAACTTAACATAAATAAATCACCGGGACCGGATGGCTTGCACCTGAGGGTTCCTAAAGAGCTCAGCCAGGTGATTGCCAGACCATTATTCTTGATCTTTAAGGATAGTTTACAGACGGGTATGGTGCCAGCTGATTGGAAAAAAGCCAACGTGGTACCAATATTTAAAAACGAGCCGAGATATATCCCGGGGAACTATAGGCTGGTCAGCCTAACATCAATAGTCTGCAAGATTTTGGAGGGGATGTTAAGGGACCACATACAAGACTTTAGTAATGAAAACGGTATTATTAGTAGTAATCAGCATGGATTCATGAAAAATCGTTCTTGCCAGACCAATCTATTAACCTTCTATGATGAAGTGAGCTGCCACCTAGATAAAGGTAAGCCTGTGGATGTGGTGTATCTGGACTTTGCAAAGGCCTTTGACACCGTTCCCCACAAACGCTTACTATACAAACTAAGGAAGGTAGGTATGGACCATAAGGTGAGTACCTGGATAGAGAACTGGCTCCAGGGGAGAGTACAGAGGGTGGTGATTAATGGGGAATACTCAGATTGGGCGGGTGTGGAAAGTGGGGTCCCCCAGGGCTCTGTCCTGGGACCAATCCTGTTTAATTTATTCATAAATGATCTAGAGGAGGGGATATCTAGTACAATCTCAGTATTTGCAGATGATACTAAACAAAGCATGCCAATATCTTCTATGCCAGATGTGGAAACCTTACAAGCGGACCTGAACAAAATAATGGGGTGGGCAACTACATGGCAGATGAGGTTTAATGTTGATAAATGTAAAGTAATGCGCTTGGGTGCCAGAAACCAGAAAGCAAGCTACTCACTAGGGGGGAACCTCTGAGTGAGTCTAGGATGGAAAAGGACCTGGGGGTACTGGTAGACAACAGGCTTGGCAGTGGCATGCAATGCCAAGCCGCTGCAAGCAAGGCCAACAGAATACTGGGATGCATAAAAAAGGGAATTCACTCCAGAAATAAAGAGATTATTCTCCCGCTCTACAAGACTCTGGTCCGGACACATCTGGAGTATGCTGTCCAGTTCTGGGCACCGGTCCTCAGGAAGGATGTGCTGGAACTGGAAAGAGTCCAGAGAAGGGCAACAAAAATAATTAGGGGAATGGAGGACATCAGCTATGAGGAAAGACTACAAGCACTGAACCTATTCTCTCTGGAGAAGAGACGATTGAGGGGGGATATGATATCAATGTACAAATACTGTACTGGCGACCCTAGCATAAGGAACAAACTATTCAGAGAAAGGGAATACAATAAGACACGTGGCCACTCACTAAAACTAGAGGAAAGGCGGTTTAACCTTAAAATACGCAGGGGGTTCTTCACTCTCAGAGCAGTAAGGATGTGGAATTCTCTTCCGCAAACAGTTGTATCAGCAGGGAGCATTGATAGTTTCAAAAAACTATTAGATGGGCACCCTAAAGACCACAACATACAGGGGTATACAATGTACAACATACAGGGGGTATACAATGTACAACATATAGCGGCATACAATGTACAAGATACAGGGGTATACAATGTATAACATACAGGGGTATACAATGTACAACATACAGGGGTATACAATGTACAACATACAGGGGGTATACAATGTACAACATACAGGGGTATACAATGTACAACATACAGGGGGTATACAATGTACAACATACAGGGGTATACAATGTACAACATACAGGGGGTATACAATGCACAACATACAGGGGTATACAATGTACAACATACAGGGGTATACAATGTACAACATACAGGGGTATACAATGTACAACATACAGGGGTATACAATGTACAACATACAGGGGTATACAATGTACAACATACAGAGGTATACAACGTACAACATACAGGGGTATACAATGTACGGTTAACAGCAAACACACACACACATCATAGGTTGAACTGAATGGACTGATGTCTTTTTTTCAACCTCACTAACTATGTAACTATATGGCCTTGTCCCGGCACTGGTCCATGGTTGTGTACATATCAGATTTGTGCATCAATACCTCTAGGCAGGCATGTATAGGTTGTCGGACAATTGGAAGAATTGGCGAAATTTGTGCTCTCTCTGCTCGCAAATACAAACCAACACGAGGCGCGCGAGTGTCGTCTGCTGGGAGGAAGCGCCTGATAATTTGTTGTGACATCTCAGTGATGAATTGCTGGGCTAATATTTTATATGCCAACAAATTTTCCCAACGACCGCCCTGGGAATAAAAAGCCGATCTCGCGTCCAGATATTGCTACAGATTCTGGGAATAAACTCCGTGTCATGAAAAGCGCTTCTCTCCGTAACGCAACCGCAGGGAAAAAAAAAAAAAGTTGATCCGCCCCTCCGCGCCGAAGTTGTGGAACTGATGCCTGATTAGCAAATGATTTAATCCTGCCTGAAATATTGTCGCTTTTCACAGCTGAGTTTTGGCGATTGTTTTGGAACGCCAAATTGAAGTCATCTATCCGTATGAGAACGGCGTGGACGCAGATGACTCGCAGAGGTCCTACGATCGGGTTCCCCGCACTGGTAGGAACAACCAGGCGGACGCAATGAATGGAAAAATTATAACAGTTAATGTCATAATTTGGACGCGAGAAGTAAAAGAAAACAAACGGCTTGTGTAGCCGAGGCCAAAATTCCTGCAATTCTGGCAGATTAGGGAAAAATAGGAACCGCAGGAGAGCTAATATTTATACTACTCAATTTTGTAATAGCAATCAATCTGCTCCTAATAAAGCGTGGATCGCTTTCATCGTCCCCTGACCGAATAACGGCGCTGCCTTAACTGTTTAGATGGTGGACAGATTGTGCTACTTAAAGCAAATACGGCATCACCAGACTAGGAAATTATTCTAAATCATTGCGAATACAAAATGTAATCCTTAGGTGGTGTTCCCCAGAGTATTTTGTGTCTCTGCCCCTCCCACAATGGGGAGATTTCCCTGCAGCAGTTGGGTCCCTGCCCCTCCCACAATGGTGAGATTTCCTGCAGTAGTTTGTGTCCCTGCCCCTCCCTCAATGGTGAGATTTCCTGCAGTAGTTTGTGTCCCTGCCCCTCCCACAATGGTGAGATTTCCTGCAGTAGTTTGTGTCTCCGCCCCTCCCACAATGGGGAGATTTTCCTGCAGCAGTTGGGTCCCTGCCCCTCCCACAATGGGGAGATTTCCTGCAGTAGTTTGTGTCCCTGCTTTTCCCACAATGGTGAGATTTCCTGAAGTAGTTTGTGTCCCTGCCCCTCCCACAATGGGGATATTTCCTGCAGTAGTTTGTGTCTCTGCCCCTCTCACAATGGTGAGATTTCCTGCAGTAGTTTGTGTCCCTGCCCCTCCCACAATGGGGATATTTTCTGCAGTAGTTTGTGTCTCTGCCCCTCTCACAATGGTGAGATTTCCTGAAGTAGTTTGTGTCCCTGCCCCTCCCACAATGGGGATATTTCCTGCAGTATTTTGTGTCTCTGCCCCTCCCACAATGGGGAGATTTCCTGCAGTAGTTTGTGTCTCTGCCCCTCCCACAATAGGGAGATTTCCTGCAGTAGTTTGTGTCCCTGCCCCTCCCACAATGGTGAGATTTCCTGCAGTAGTTTGTGTCCCTGCCCCTCCCACAATGGTGAGATTTCCTGCAGTAGTTTGTGTCTCTGCCCCTCCCACATTGATATTTCCTGCAGTAGTTTGTGTCTCTGCCCTTCCCACAATGGTGAGGTTTTCCTGCAGTGGTTTGTGTCTCTGCCCCTCCCACAATGGGGAGATTTCCCTGCAGCAGTTGGGTCCCTGCCCCTCCCACAATGGGAAGATTTCCTGCAGTAGTTTGTGTCTCTGCTCACTTCCGGCTTTAAATGGCAATTTAAAAACATATATACACTGCTCAAAAAAATGAAAGGAACACTTTTTAATCAGAGCATAACATCAAGTCAATTAAACTCCTGTGATAATAATCTGGTCAGTTAGGTAGCAAAGGGGGTTGTTAAACAGTTTTAGCTGCTTGGGCAACAATGAGACGACCTCCAAAACAGGAATGGTTTTACAGCTGGAGGCCACTGACATTTTGTTCCCTACTCATCTTTTCTGAGTGTTTGTCACTAGTTTTGCATTTGGCTGGGGTCAGTGTCACTACTAGTAGCATGAGGCCATACCTGGACCCTATAGAGGGGGTCAGTGTCACTACTGGTAGCATGAGGCCATACCTGGACCCTATAGAGGGGGTCAGTGTCACTACTGGTAGCATGAGGCCATACCTGGACCCTATAGAGGGGGTCAGTGTCACTACTGGTAGTATGAGGCCATACCTGGACCCTATAGAGGGGGTCAGTGTCACTACTGGTAGCATGAGGCCATACCTGGACCCTATAGAGGGGGTCAGTGTCACTACTGGTAGCATGAGGCCATACCTGGACCCTATAGAGGGGGTCAGTGTCACTACTGGTAGCATGAGGCCATACCTGGACCCTATAGAGGGGGTCAGTGTCACTACTGGTAGGATGAGGCCATACCTGGACCCTATAGAGGGGGTCAGTGTCACTACTGGTAGCATGAGGCCATACCTGGACCCTATAGAGGGGGTCAGTGTCACTACTGGTAGCATGAGGCCATACCTGGACCCTATAGAGGGGGTCAGTGTCACTACTGGTAGCATGAGGCCATACCTGGACCCTATAGAGGTTGCACAGGCAGTTCAACTCCTCCAGGATGACATCAATACGTCCCATTGCCAGAATGTTTGCTGTGTCTCCCAGCACAGTCTCAGGAGCATGGAGGAGATTCCAGGAGACAGGCAGTTACTCTAGGAGAGCTGGACAGGGTCATAGAAGATCCTTAACCCATCAGCAGGACCGGTATCTGCTCCTTTGTGCCAGGAGGACCAGGATGAGCACTGCCAGAGCCCTACAAAATGACCTCCAGCAGGACACTGGTGTGAATGTCTCTAACCAAACAATCAGAAACAGACTTCATGAGGGTGACCTGAGGGCCCGACGTCCTCTAGTGGGCGCTGTGCTCACTGCCCGACACTGTGGAGCTCGATTGGCATTTGCCATTGAACACCAGAATTGGGAGGTCCGCCACTGGCACCCTGTGCTTTTTACAGATGAGAGCAGGGTCACCCTGAGCACATGTGACAGACGGGAAAGGGTCTGGAGAAGCCGTGGAGAACGTTATGCTGCCTGTAACATCGTTCAGCATGACCAGTTTGGTGGGGGGTCAGTGATGGTCTGGGGAGGCAAATCCATGGAGGAACGCACAGACCTCTACAGGCTAGACAATGGCACCCTGACTGCCATTGGATATTGGGATGAAATCCTTGGACCCATTGTCAGACCCTACGCTGGAGCAGTGGGTCCTGGGTTCCTCCTGGTGCATGGCAATGCCAGTCTCATGTGGTGAGAGTATGCAGCCAGTTCCTGTAGGATAAAGAAAATTATACCATTGAACCGCGCCCACACTGGCCTGACCTCAATCCAATAGAACAGGAGCCCTGCTCCAGATCTGGGAGGAAATACCCCAGGACACCATCCGTCATCCCATTAAGAGCATCCCTCAATGTTGTCAGGCATGCATACAAGCACGTGGGGGCCGTACAAACTACTGAGGACCATTCTGAGTTGCTGCAATTAAATTTCAGCAAAACGGACTCACCTGATGCATAATTTTTTCACTTTGATTTTTGAGGTGTCTTTGAAATCAGCCCTCTGTAGGGTGATAATTTTCATTTTCATCAAACGATGTGCCATCCTTTCCTTCCTAACACATTATCCAGTCCATACCAGTATAGATCCTAACACATTACCCAGTCCATACCAGTATAGATCCTAACACATTACCCAGTCCATACCAGTATAGATCCTAACACATTACCCAGTCCATACCAGTATAGATCCTAACACATTACCCAGTCCATACTAGTATAGATTCTAACACATTACCCAGTCCATACCAGTATAGATCCTAACACATTACCCAGTCCATACCAGTATAGATTCTAACACATTACCCAGTCCATACCAGTATAGATCCTAGCACATTACCCAGTCCATACCAGTATAGATCCTAACACATTACCCAGTCCATACCAGTATAGATCCTAACACATTACCCAGTCCATACCAGTATAGATCCTAACACATTACCCAATCCATACCAGTATAGAGCCTAACAAATTACCCAGTCCATACCAGTATAGATCCTAACACATTACCCAGTCCATACCAGTATAGAGCCTAATAAATTACCCAGTCCATACCAGTATAGATCCTAACACATTACCCAGTCCATATCAGTATAGACCCTAACACATTACCCAGTCCATACCAGTATAGATCCTAACACATTACCCAGTCCATACCAGTATAGATCCTAACACATTTCCCAGTCCATACCAGTATAGATCCTAACACATTACCCAGTCCATACCAGTATAGATCCTAACACATTACCCAGTCCATACCAGTATAGATCCTAACACATTACCCAGCCCATACCAGTATAGATCCTAACACATTACCCAATCCATACCAGTATAGAGCCTAACAAATTACCCAGTCCATACCAGTATAGATCCTAACACATTACCCAGTCCATACCAGTATAGATCCTAACACATTTCCCAGTCCATACCAGTATAGAGCCTAACGCATTACCCAGTCCATACCAGTATAGATCCTAACACATTACCCAGTCCATACCAGTATAGATCCTAACACATTACCCAGTCCATACCAGTATAGCTCCTAATGCCCCGTACACACTATCAGATTATCTGAAGACTTTTGTCTGCAGACTTACCAAAACCATATAATATGAGGTCAAACCTAAACACTTTCAATTTGTATGCAATCCGGCAGGCCCTTGCACTACATAGAAAAGGTAAGTCGTCAGACAAAAGTCTTCAGATAATCTGCACGTGTGTACGGGGCATAACACATTACCCAGTCCATACCAGTATAGATATCCAGCGTGAAATTTTTCCCCATTGAGATTTGATGTGTTTCTAAAGTGTTCCTTTAATTTTTTTAGAAGTATATATATATATATATATATATATAGTATACTATATACTCTTTTCACGATTGTGTTATTTTATCTCAGATAATCGTCTATTAGCCCCGTTCTTCCCTCCAGCTGTAAATCTTGTCAGAGGAGAGAAGTCTTCTTCTGTAGTGACGGGTAAAGTCTGCGCACATCTCCTTCCTCACAGATGATTTGAACAAATCTCTGACTTTCCCTCCAGGCGGAATAGGAATCCTCCGGTGATTTCACCCATTTCATGGCGGCATAGCTGACGGCGGCTCTGTGATCTCCTTCCTGCGCTGTGATAACGATGAGCAGAACCTTCTCCCAGGTCCGGACTGTTCTGGATGCAGATGTGTCCTCTGACCCTCCCGGAGATCCGCTCTCCATCCCAGGAACGTATCTCAGCCTTCTGATCCAATCCAAGGTTTCCATTTGATTCAATTCTGGAGATACGTCCGGAACACCCTGATGGGGGTTTCGGAGTTGGGGTGTAATAACTCGGTTGGGTTCTGTATTTCACCATTTGTTTTTATTTGCAGTATTATGTTTTCCATTATTTAATTTCGGAAAATCTGCTTCCTTCTTTTGATCTCCAATGTATCTCTACAAATGTTCTAATTTGGCTCCAATCACTTTACATATTGTAACACTTGGCAGCCAAAAATGTGCAATTTGCTCCTAAGAGGATCCAGTCACAGCCACTGATTTAGAACACGCCGATCGTGATCGGTAACACTTCTACAACATTTGGTGCATTAGTTAAAGCCTATCTCTGGCATTCCTGCAGATGAGTCCTTTGACCCTCCCAGAGATCCGCTCTACATGCGGGGAACGTATCTCACCCTTTCAATCCAATCCAATGTTCCAATTTGAAGCCAAGATTGACAATTCCAGGGATACGGCTGGAACCCTTTGAGGAAGTTTTGAAGTTGTGATGTATTTACTAGGGATGATCAAACGGTTCGGGTCGACCAACGGTTCGACCCGAACACTGGGTGTTCGAAATTCGGCCGAATTTCAAACTTTTTGCGGTAAAAGTTCGGAATTCGGGTCACCCGAACCGCCCAAAATGCAATGGGACAGGAAGTGGGCTTTAAAAGCCCATGATTGGCCCAGAAACGTCAGTAAAAGCCAATGAGGGGCCAGGAGTCTGCTAGGAACGTGATTGGAGTGACTACGGGGACCAGAGGCCAATCAGGAGTGAATACGCCCCCCAGTATATAACATAGCCCCGCCTAATCTCCAGCACTGTAATACAGAGGCTTTGGAAGAGACTGGAAGCATTTGTGTTTCTCCTGCTGTGTTAAACAACGTTTGCTGCATAGCCGAGTGCTTGTAAAGCTCCAGATCAGCAGAAGAGCAGTCAGCTTACAGAAAGATTGTCATTTGTCAGTGTAGTTAGAAATACAGCGATTGTGCTGTTTGAGTTAGAAAAAAAAATAAAATAAAGGGACAGTGTCAGTTAGAAATTATCTTCTGCTGTATGGAGCTGTTCTTTTAGTGTGAGGAAAGGGATATGCAGTGTAGTTAGGGTACTATATACCACTATAGTTAGATTCAATAATCTAGTTTTTGTAAGGATAGTTTTAAGTGTCAGGGTTCCGTCTAGTGAGCACATTGCACTGCTGATATATCTACAGCAGGCATGCGTGCTTGCTAGTCAGCTATCGTGCAAAATAAATTTCAGCTATACACACATCTAATGTATTTAGCGACAACTTTGGGTCGCATAGCAGTGTGCGTCTTGCAGGTGATTTTCACATCGCACAGTTGATAAAGCCTCAGTGACAAGTTAACGCCTGTTCTTGTTGTAAGCGTTAAGTCCACTGCAAAAGTCTTTGCTACTCTGCGTCACACACATCTGCTTTATTTAGCGACAACTTTGGGTCGCATAGCAGTGTGCGCCTTGCAGGTAATTTTCACATTGCACAGTTGACAAAGCCTCAGTGACAGATATGTCAGGTAGACCAAGGAAAGGCATACATGGCCCTGCTGCGGAAAGGGGCACAGCTTTTAGGGTGTCTAGAGGCAGGGGTGGACGTGGTGGTCAGTCCTCAGCCAGGCCACCATTTCGATTGTTCTCCCGCAGTGGCCAAGCTATACATCCATGGTACGTACAGGAGGTGGTGGACTATATTACCAGACCCTCATCATCGTCATCATCTGCAACTACAGTGACCCAGGCAAAGAAAAGTGGTCAGTCTTCTGCAGTTGGCAGAGCAAATAAAGAGGAGTCCATGTCCACCTCATGTCCTCCCTTAGACCCAACTTCAGACATGACAGAGGAGTCAGCTGAGCAGTTTGACCACAGTGTCGGCCATCTACTCCTGCCTGATGCTCAGTCCTTTATGGAGTCTGATGTTGGGTCTGAGGTTCAGGAGGAGGCAGAGTAAGCAAGAGGGGAGAGCAGATGGCCCACTCCATCTAAGGCCGCACCTGTTGTCTCCCGGGCCACTATACAAACCTCTTCTGGCTGGGCCTTTTTTGAGACATCTCATGCAGATCAAACAGTTGCGATCTGCAAGATTTGTCATAAGGGAATAAAACGTGGCAAAAAGGTCAACCACTTGGGTACAAGCTGCCTAACCAGGCATTTGACAACCCACCACTTGGCCCGTTGGCAGGAGCATTTGAAGAACCCACAAAAGGGCCAAAGATCGGTCAGTCGGCCTCCTAGTCCTCCTCGCGCTCCACCTGCACATCAGTCTGTCCCTGCTATAGTCACTCGTCACCTGTTGGCAGCCTCCACTGACAGGGATGATGATATAGCACGCATTGTCCCATCTACCTCCAGCACACCACCAGCTGTAACAACTAGACGGCAAATTTCGATTCCACACATGCTGGAATGAAAAAAAAAGTATACTCCCCGCCACCCACATGCCCAGCGTCTAAACAGTAGTTTGGCAAAACTACTGGCTCTGCAACTGTTACCATTTAACCTGGTAGAGTTTGCTCCCTTCCGTGACTTCGCAAAATGTGCAGTTCCACAGTGGCAGGTGCCAAGTCGGCATTACTTTTCCCGTAAGGCCCTGCCATCCCTATACCAACATGTGGAAGGCAATATAGTGTCGTCCCTGGCCAAGTCAGTCAGCCGTGAGATACACCTGACGGCTGACACTTGGTCAAGCAAACATGGGCAGGGACGGTACATTTCTGTCACTGCTCATTGGGTGACACTGCTTGCCAGTGGAAGGGATTGTGGCCAGGGCTCGGTGCTGCAGCCAGTATTGCCCCCACGTCTGAAAACAGCTGGTGGTGTCGCTGATCCGGGTAGATCGATCACTTCTACCCCCTCTTGCTCCTCCTCCTCTACCTCCTCCATGCCCTCCTCTGCAGAATGTCCCTTTGAATATGATGAGGTACCACGTAAGCATGTGTGGAATTTTAGAGACTGGTGAGTATCTTAGCGACTAGTGAGCATTTTGCGACTGGTTAGCATCTTGCGAGGGTTAGCATCTTGCGACTGGTGAGTATATTTGCAACTGGTGTGTATCGGGTGAGTATCTTGCGACTGGTGAGATTCTTTGCGACTGGTGAGTATCTTTGCGACTGGTGAGTATCCTTGCGACTGGTGAGTATCTTTGCGACTGGTGAGTATCTTGTGTCTGTTGGATCTTTGCGACTGGTGAGTATCGTTGCGGTTAGTGAGTATCGTTGCGACTGGTGAGTATCGTTGCGACTGGTGAGTATCTTTGCGTCTGTTGGATCTTTGCGACTGGTGAGTATCTTTGCGTCTGTTGGATCTTTGCGACTGGTGAGTATCTTGCGTCTGTTGGATCTTTGCGACTGGTGAGTATCTTAGCGACTGGTTAGTATATTAGCGACTGGTGAGTACCCCAGGTTTAGTACCAGGGAAGTTAGAGGTAGGGTAGGTAAGGAAGAGCAGGTCGTTAACATTATCCCCATAGAGTAGTGGGTAATAATGTCCGACAGGATTGCGGATGCCACTCAGTGCACTTCTTGCTGCATGTATGCGTTCCTTGATGAACCATTCGAGGGCGAATACTGCTGTGCAAGATGTGAGCAACTTGTTGCTCTGGTAGACCAGATCCTGGACCTACAGAACACAGTGGCAACACTGCGTGGCATCAACAACCTGGAAAGGAGCTTGGACATTACCTATCAGGCGCTGGTAGGGGCCAGCATAGAGGAGGGAGGAACAGAGGAGACGCAAGAAGCAGAGGTACGCAGCTGGGTGACTGTTAGGAAGGGTAGAGGGAGGAGAGCCAGGGAGGCCAATCCTGAGTTGGTACACCCTAACAAATCTGTCGAGTTGCAGGTTGAGGGGGATATCAGCTCAGGGGTGGCAGAGCTGGAGCATGCACCCTCCCCCAGCTGCCAGGGGAGGGACGGCTCCAGGAAGAAGGGGGGCCGTAACTCAGGAAAGGTTAGAAAGGTTGTGGTAGTGGGGGACTCAATTATCAAGAGGACAGAGAGGGAAATCTGTAAAAAAGATCTCGTGAACCGAACAGTTTGCTGTTTACCGGGCGCCCGAGTTCGGCACATCGCAGATCTGGCAGACAGATTGTTGGGCGGGGCTGGGGATGACCCAGCGGTCATGGTGCACGTGGGCACTAATGACAAAGTTAAAGGTAGGTGGAGGATCCTTAAGAACGATTTCAGGGACTTAGGTAATAGATTGAGGAAAAGGACCTCCAAGGTGGTTTTCTCTGAAATACTGCCTGTACCTCGAGCCACACAGGAGAGGCAGAAGGAGATTAGGGAACTTAACAAGTGGCTGAGGAATTGGTGTAGGAAGGAGGGGTTTGGGTTCCTGGAGAACTGGGCTGACTTCTCAGTCGGCTACCGGCTCTTTAGTAAGGATGGGCTGCACCTTAATGGGGACGGTACAGCTCTTTTGGGGAGAAAGATGGCCACCAAGTTGGAGGGGCTTTTAAACTAGGAGACGGGGGGGAGGGCTCAGAAGTAGAGTCAGTCAGGAGGAAGCAGAGGACTGAAGGCAGCTGTAGTGTCAGCAGCGACAGTAGGTCCACAAGGTCAATTGGCAGGTCTGTGCGGGAGAACCTCAGACCAAACAGGAATAAACATAACCGCCAATCACGTTTAACTTCCGTAAAACTAAGAGGTGTATATGCTAATGCCAGGAGCCTAGCTAATAAAATGGATGAGTTGGAAATGTTAGTACATGAGGAGGACATAGACCTTGTGGGAATAACAGAGACTTGGTTCGACCACTCACATGACTGGCTGGCCAATATCCAAGGGTATTCGGTGTACCGGAAGGACAGGGTAGGAAAAAGAGGGGGAGGGGTATGTCTCTATGTCAAGAACAATATAAAGGTGACAGAAAGGAGTGACATTACGGATGGGATGAGCATGGATTTAGAATCTGTGTGGGTTGAACTCCATAGGGAAGGAGAAAAGGGGAAAGTAATTGTGGGGGTTTGCTATAGGCCACCTAACCAAGGGGAGGAGGTAGAGCTGGAATTTTTAGCACTAATGGGTAAAGTGGCAAAATTGGGATCAGTCATCGTATTGGGGGACTTCAATTACCCCGACATTGACTGGGAAGAGGGGACTGCACACTCACAGAAGGCCCGCCTATTCACGGAAACCTTACTGGATAATTACATGTCACAGTTGGTGGATTCCCCCACCAGAGAAAACGCAGTCCTGGATCTATTGCTCACTAATGACCCAGACATAATCTCGGAGGTAGGAGTCCAGGACAACCTGGGCTCTAGCGATCACAGGATGATCACATTTAGTGTAAATAACAACATAACAAGACAAGTGGGGAACATAAGAACCCTAAACTTCAGAAGGGCAAACTTTCCAAAATTGTACTCAATGATGGAAAAGGTAAACTGGGACCAAACCCTGGGATCCCTGACCACAGAGGAAAAATGGGAATGCTTTAGGAACATATTAGGCAAAGGCATCTTGCAGTGCATTCCTATGGGAAATAAATTTAGAAGAGACAAAGCCAAACCTGGCTGGCTAAACTGTAGCGTCATAAAACTTATTAGGGGGAAAAAATTGGCCTTCAAGAAGTATAAATCAGAGGGCACAGTATCGGCTTTCGAGCAATACAAGGAGGCAAATAAGAAAAGTAAACAAGAAATCAAGATGGCTAAAATCAACTTTGAGAGACAAATAGCGGAGGATAGTAAAAAAAACCCAAAGAAATTCTTTAAATATATCAACAGCAAAAAAACTAAGGCAGAGCATATTGCACACATAATTAACAATAATGGGAGGATGGTTACAGAGGACACTGAAAAAGCAACCGTGCTGAATTCTTTTTTCTCGTCAGTCTTTACGCAGGAAAAGGAAGGGTACACTGACCATGACTGTATGGTTAGTAGTAATACACAGGACTTGCCACCATGGCTAACAGAGGGGGAAATCAGGGAAAGGCTGGATAAACTTAACACAAACAAATCACCAGGACCGGATGGCATACATCCGAGAGTACTCAAGGAACTCAGTAAAGTTATATCGAGACCACTGTTCCTGATCTTTGCTGACAGTATTAGGACAGGAGATGTACCAGGGGATTGGAAGAAAGCTAACGTGATTCCAATATTCAAAAAGGGCCAGAGGCATATCCCGGGAAATTATAGGCCTGTCAGTTTGACATCAGTAGTATGTAAACTTCTGGAGGGGATGATAAGGGACTATATTGTAGAGTTTGCTAAGGACAACAACATCATCAGCAGTAATCAGCACGGGTTTACAAATGGGCGTTCTTGTCAAACCAATCTCCTTACATTCTACGAGGAGGTGAGCTGTGAGCTAGATAGGGGCAGACCAGTAGATGTGGTGTACTTAGATTTCGCTAAGGCGTTTGATACAGTTCCCCACAAGCGCTTAATTTATAAAATAAGGTCTGCAGGTATCGATAGCAGGGTTTGCTCTTGGATACGGAACTGGCTAAAAAGGCGGGTCCAAAGGGTAGTAATAAACAGCGCATACTCAGACTGGTCTGAGGTGGTAAGCGGGGTCCCCCAAGGCTCAGTCCTGGGACCAACCTTGTTCAATTTATTCATAAACAACATTGAGGTCGGGATCAGTAGTTCGATATCAGTTTTTGCAGATGACACAAAATTGGGCAGGGCAATAACTTCACAACATGAAGCAGATATCCTGCAGAATGACCTGGACAAAATAACAGAGTGGGCAACGACATGGCAAATGAGGTTTAACGTGGAGAAGTGTAAGGTTTTGCACTTGGGGACTAAAAACATAAAATCACAATACACGTTAGGAGGGGAGCCCTTGGGGGAATCAAAAATGGAGAAGGATCTGGGAGTATTGGTTGATGATAGATTAGGAAACAGCATGCAATGTCAAGCGGCAGCTTCCAAAGCCAACAGAATATTGGCATGCATAAAGAAAGGGATGTATTCCAGAGATAAGACTATAATCCTTCCACTTTATAAAACTCTGGTCCGACCGCATCTGGAGTATTCCGTCCAGTTCTGGTCGCCAGTCCTCAGGAGGGATGTGTTGGAGCTGGAGAGAGTCCAGAGAAGGGCAACTAAACTAATTAGGGGATTGGAGGACCTTGACTATGAAGAGCGTCTACAATCGCTCGATTTATTCTCCCTGGAGAAGAGACGTCTGAGGGGGGAGATGAGAGCAATTTATAAATATCTTAATGGGGATCCCAGCTTAGAAAAAAAGCTGTTCATTCGAAGGGATTGCATGAGGACTCGAGGGCATACAATGCGATTAGAGGAGAAGCGTTTTAACCTCAGGCAACGCGGGGGGTTCTTTACTGTTAGGGCAACAAGATTGTGGAATTCTCTACCACAAGAGGTGGTTTCTGCGGGTAGTATGGTGGCTTTCAAAAGACTCTTAGACTTACATCTCAAGGATCAGAACATTCAGGGGTATGGGAGATGATTACAGCCACACATGCCTACACAGGTTGAACTGGATGGACTATTGTCTTTATTCAACCTCACCTACTATGTAACTATGTAACTATATGTAACTATGTAAGCGTTCAAAGTGCTATTCTATGTCTCAGGCCAAAAGGTGTCACGCAGTGCTGCAGCTTGTGTGTCTAGGGGACAGGCAGCCAGGAATGGTGATTTCCGATAATGGGTCAAACCTCCTGGCCGCCCTTCGGCAGGGAAAGTTGACCCATGTGCCATGCCTGGCGCATGTCCTGAATCTCATGGTACAGCAGTTTTGAACTCGTACCCGGGAATGCAGGATGTGCTAAGGATGGCAAGAAGGGTGTGCAGTCACTTCAGGCGGTCGTACAGTGCCACTGCACGTTTGGCCGAAGTGCAGCGTGAGTTTCACCTGCCGGTACACCGCCTCGTCTGTGACATGCCCACCCGCTGGAACTCCACCTTGGCTATGCTGCAGCGCCTGTACACGCAGCAGAGGGCCCTCAATGAATACCTATGCGAGTACGGCACCAGCACAGGCTCAGCACACCTGGGCTTTTTTTCGCCACGGCAGTGGCTTTTGATTAAGGATGCATGCCTCTCGCCTATTGAGGAGGCCACAAGGATGGTCAGCCGGGACAGCGCATGCATCAGTGACACCCTACCGGTACTGTTTTTGTTGGAGCACACTCTGCGTGGCATTATGGACAGGGCACTGGAGGCAGAGCAGCAGGAGGAGAAGGAGGACTTCCTTGCCTCTCAAGGCCCCCTTTATCCTGACCCCATTATGCCTAGCTCCCAGAGGCCCGAGCAGGATCCAGGGGTGGAAGAGGAGGAGGAGGAGGACGATTCTTCAGGTACTTTTGCAGGCTTTGAGGAGGAGGAGGAGGAAGACATGCGGCAATCTGCAAGGCCTAGTTTGACTCCCTCTGGACACTTTGGAGTAGTACGTGGCTGGGAGGAGGAGGAGGACGTTGAAGATCATGTCGTTTTGAGTGACCCCGAGGAGTCCGCTTCTCAGGCCTTTGCAAATTTGCGACGCATGGCAAACATCATGCTTCAGAGCCTGCGAAAGGACCCCAGAATCAAGGCCATTAAAGAGACTGACTCTTGGTTGGCCACCCTACTTAACCACTGGTAAAAGTCAAAAGTCTCTGAGCTTTTCCCATCCACCCAGAGAGTCCACAGGATCAAATCCCTTGAGGACAGTCTCAAGAGGATTCTGGTGAACATGTTCCCCAACTCCCGTAGAGTGCAGGGGCGGGGACAACCTACCATGGACTCTACTACAGGTCACGAGAGGAGCGTTGGAGAAGGCGTGCGGTTGACGGATGCCTTTCGGTCTTTTTTTTAGTCCTCACCGCCCAGGCCTCTCAGCTGCCACATCGCATCGACAGCGTCTGCATCACATGGTGGACGATCACGTCAGGGCACAAAGTGACACAGAGGGCTTTTCATGTGACGAATCCGATCCGATGGCATACTGGGTCTTAAGATTAGACCACTGGCCAGAACTGGCCCAGTATGCCATGGAGTTGTTGGCCTGCCCTGCTTCCAGTGTCCTATCGGAATGGGTATTTGCAGCAGGAGGATTCGTCACAGAACAAGACTCTCCACCGACTCAGTCGACCGTTTGACATTCATTAAAATTAATCAGTCGTGGATATCAAGCTTTGATGCACCTGATGCAGACCTTGTAGACTAGTCTATCATTGCGATGTGGCAGCTGAGCCTCAGTTTAGGCCTGGACCAGGGTGCCACCTTCCAACCCTCCTCTCGTTCTGTTTAGGTTCACAGAACCTCATTTTAGTTTCCACTAGAAAAGATTAATTTTTTTTTTTGGCCTTCAGCTCTTTGGGCTTATTGTGGGGAGGTTCCGCCAACACCAAAAATACCATGTTTGCGCACCTGTTCCACAGGTGCACAACTTCATAATTTTTACGCCTTCTTCAAAACCAGCTCTTTGGGCTTACGGTGGGGAGGCTCCGCCAACACCCAAAACACAATGTTTGCTCACCTGATCCACAGGTACACATCTTCTTAATTTTTTCGCCTACTTCAACACCAGCTCTTTGGGCTTACAGTGGTATGGCTCCGCCAACACCCAAACAACAATTTTTGCACACCTGTTTCACAGATGCATATCATTGCAATTTTTTTCCTTACAAAGGCAATTATTGCCTTCATTACCAGCACTTTCATAGAGTTATGGTGTCAAGGCATCGTCGGCACCACCAAAGGCCCAATTTTTAAGCATCCTTTACTTCTATTCAAAGTCAAGAGACAACAGTATTCATCCAAAACATCTCTAATCTTGTTCACTCTGCACTACATTGTGGCCCCTACCCCTAACCCTCAATGTATCCGTGCATATATGTCTGTTTCTTGTGAGAATTCAAGTTAAAGTGCACCAAACACCATTTTACATGAAATAAAGTGCAATTACATACATCTTTTGACTTCTTGAAAACATTTGGTAATAATAGCCCCATTGTGGAAATACACCCGTTAACCACTTGCCGACCGCCGCACGACTATCTACGTGGGCGGTCAGCCCCTCACAGGCAAAGTGACGTAGGTCTACGTCGCTCGCCTGTGAGGGTTTAGGGAGCGAGCGCGCGCCGCCGGAGGCGCGCTCCCGCTCCCGCGTGGTCACGGACCCCCCCGCGCGCGTGACCGGCGGACCCGATCGCCGCCGGCCACTCTGCGATCGGCGGGGGAGAGGGAGATAGTCAGGCAGCTTGTGTAAACAAGCTGCCTGTCATTCTCCTCTCTGTATGAGAGCTGATCACATGGATCTACTATGTAGATCCATTGATCACTCTGCATACAGTTGAAGCCACAGCCAATCACAGTTAGAATCACGCCCCTAGGGACACACACAGCCCCTCCCTCTCAAATAAAGTTAACCCCTTCACTACCAGTGCATTTTTACAGTAACAGTGCATATGTATAGCACTGATTACTGTAGAAATGTCACTGGTAACCCCAAAAGTGTCAAAAATGTCAGTCAAGGGTCCGATCTGTCCGCCGCAATGTCGCAGTACCGCAAAAAAAATCGCAGATCGCCGCCATTACGCGTTAAAAAAAAAAACAACAAAAATGACAAAAATCTTTCCCTTTGTTAGTAAACGCAATAACTTTAGCGCAAACCAATCAAAATACGCTTTTTGCGATTTTTTTTACCAAACATAGGTAGCATAAAACAAATTGGCCGAAAATATTAAAAAATTTTGATTTTTACATTTTTTTTTGGGGGAATTTCATATAAAAAAAAGGGAAAAATATTGCTATTTTTGCAAAATTTACGCTCTTTTTTTGTTTATAGCGCGTGATCAAAAAATCGCACAGGTGATCAAATACCACCAAAAGAAAGCTCTGTTTGTGGGAAAAAAAGGACGCCAAATTCGTTTCGGTACAGCGTCGCACGACCGCGCAATTGTCCGTTAAAGTCACGCAGTGCCGAATCGCAAAATGCCCTCTGGTCGTTTAGCAGCCAAATCCTCCGGGGCTTAAGTGGTTAATTATATCCACATTTAAAGAGACAGCACCTTTTTCCAAAAAAACTCTAATCTTGTTCCCAGTGCACTGCATTATGTCCCCATCATACACATTGGCTGTGCAGTTGATAAGGAGCAAAAGAAAGGCTCGGTTAAGCAAAAAAGTCATTTTTGAAGGTTTGGCATGCTATAGTTCTGGTTCTGGATATGCTACAGAGCTGAAACTTCACAGGTACACTTTTTAGACCCCCCAGACACTAAATCCAAAGAAATCTCATTTTTTTTTTCAATAATTTTTTCAATAATTGGCTCTCTATCAAAAATTACAATTTTTAAGAACTTTTTTTTGCCTGATTCATAGTCACTGGGGCATGACCCAGAACCCTAGGCACTTTTTAGGGGCATTTATTAGGTTTTAGGGCTTCAAAATGGTGTTTTTTGATTCCCGAAGTTCGGGTCCCATTGATTTCAATGGGGTCCGGGAATCCGAACCAAACTTTCGGGAAATTTGGGTGTTCTGGTCGAACCGAACTTTTCAAAAGTTCGATCATCCCTAGTATTTACACAGTTGTGTTCTTTATATGATCATTTTTTTAGAAGGTCCTCTCCCTTCTATGGTCTCCAAAGTGTTGATACAAATGTTCTAATAAAGCTCCAATCACTTTACAGATTGTAACAATTGGCAGTCAAAAATATGCAATTTGATCCAATCAGGATCCAGTCACAATGACTGTTTTAGAACACGCCGGTCGTAACGTTTCAGATTTCTCCAACATTTGGTGCATTAGTTAAAGCCCATTTCCTGGCATTCCTGCAGATGTGTCCTCTGACCCTCCCAGAGATCCGCTCTACATGCGGGGAACGTATCTCACCCTTCCAATCCAATCCAATGTTCCAATTTGAAGCCAAGATTGACGATTCCAGGGATACGGCTGGAACCCTTTGAGGAAGTTTTGTAGTTGTGATGTAATAACACAGTTGTGTTCTGTATCTGATTATTTTTCTTTTCAGAAGGTCCTCTCCCTTCTTTGGTCTCCAATGTGTGTCTACAAATGTTCGAATCTAGCTCCAATCACTTTACACTTTGTAAAACTTGGCAGCCAAAAATGTGCAAAAAGCTTCAACGAGTATCCAGCCAACAAAAAATGATTTAAAGCACGCCAATTGGTAACGTTTCAGATTGCTACGAAGTATGGTGCATTAAAGCCCATCGCCTGACATCCTTCCCACAATCCTGACCCAAAGGATGCCATTGGAAATCATCGGGGCTCAGTACAACCTACCTGAGGAGGGTCCCATCCCCCATAACAAAGTTTCCACTCTCACAATCGTTTGCCTGAGCTGACCCCGCCATTTTTACTCCGTGTTAAACCCAATAATTACACCGTGCTAAACCCAATAATTCATCTTTTTGAACCTTAGTGCTTGTCCTGAGTCTTCCATTTGCAGGGGCGTACCAAGGGGTCGGCCAGATTGGCACCCGCCAGGGGCGCAGGCCGAGGGGGGGCACAAAAAACAGGCAGTGTTAGCATTGATTTTTGCGCCCTCTGCTCAGCCTGCACCCCCAGGCTGTCTCTCTGTCACCCCATCTCTCTCTCTGTCAACCCATCTCTCTTTCTGTCACCCCCTCTCTCTCTCTGTCACGCCATCTCTCTCTCTCTGTCACCCCATCTCTCTCTCTTTGTCACCCCCTCTCTCTTTCTGTCACCCCCCCTCTCTCTCTTTCTATCACCGCCCTCTCTCTCTTTCTATTACCGCTCTCTTTCTCTTTCTTTCACCCCATCTCTCTCTCTCTGTCACCCCATCTCTCTCTCTCTTTCACCCCATCTCTCTCTCTCTGTCACCCCATCTCTCTCTCTCTGTCACCCCCTTCTCTCCCTGCCACCCCTCTCTCTCTCTCTCTGTCACCCCCCTCTCTCTCTCTCTCTGTCACCCCCTCTCTCTCTCTCTGTCACCCCCTCTCTCTCCTCTCTCTGTCACCCCCCTCTCTCTCTGTCACCCCCATCTCTCTCTTTGTCACCCCCCTTCTCTCTCTCTGTGTCATCCCCCCTCTCTTTCACTGTCACCCCCTCTCTCTCTCTCGCTTTTTCACCTCCCCTCTCTCGCTTTGTCACCCCCCTTTCTCTCTCTCTTTTTCACCCCCCTTTCTCTCTCTCTCTGTCACCCCCCCCCCTTTCTCTCTGTCTCTGTCACCCCCTCTCTCTCTGTCAAACCCCCCTCTCTCTCTCTGTCAACCACCCCTCTCTCTCTCTTTCTGGGGGGGGGCACCAATACAGCTCCTCGCCAAGGGCGCTGGAGATACTAGGTACGCCTCTTTCCATTTGTAATTCGCTGTCCAGCCTCTGCCTCTTTTTTCTATAAGAGCGTCCTGTATACACAGCACTGCTTTCTGACCCCCAACTCACCTACCTGGTGGTGCCCATCAGGGCCGGGACAAGGGTTGGGCAGGAGGGACAGCTCCGCTGGGCTCAATGGTTTATTGCAGGGATGGGGGGGGGGGTGCCTTGACCCTAACCCTAAGGGAAGGGGGGGCGCAGTTTGGAATCCTTGCCCTGGGCACTGGATGACCTTGTCCCAGCACTGGCGCCCATGTCTCACACTGCACCCAAAAACTCAGCCCAGAATCTCCCCTCCCACTTTATCCAAGAGGTGCCTTCCAGCAGCAGTCTCAGGTTGATGGCGCCCCCTGCAGTACAGAAGGACCCAAGCAGCCGCTCTAGCTTGGGTTACACAGGCTTGATGTGGAGGATCCAAGGCAGCCCCCGTTGGACTCCCTGTTTGTCTGAAGAAGCCCAGGCCAAGTATAGGAGTACAGCCTGCACCCTCTATAGGCAGCCCTATCCCACCCAATCACAAGTAGAAAAACCTTCTATAGCCCTTTTTAACTCACCTCGGTCCGCTATCAACTTTCATGGCACCAATCCCAGGAGTGAAGATCTGCTGCTATAGTTCAGGCTTGCCACCTACTGGACCTGTTGGCATCCTTTATTGTGACGTTATCACACCACTCCTGACATCTTCAGGTCCTGTGAGGACCCCCCCGATGGGCCCTCATCTTCTTTTCTCCACCTGAACTGGTCCTGGGATATTGTAGTAGATATTTCTCAGGGAGTGAAGACCTTATTTTAGTCACAGTGATGTTATCACTGGGTATCTGTGATTCTCTAGGCAAGGCAGGCAGATCAATGCTGATGGGAGGGGCCAGTGGGGGGCTGTACATAGCTTCCTGAAAACACCCTGCCACAGCTCTCAAGAGCCCTTGGTCCTGATACAAGCAGTGGAAGGAGTCATGCAAATATCAAAAAGCCTTGATGGATAGGCCTCAGTTCCGTGTTCCTAGGCAGGCTGTATTTGCATGCAGACCGCCCCCACATGATGCTGAGCCTCCATGATGAAATGAACTAGAAACCAATGAATAAAGGGGGTGGGGTCATGGAAAGTCAAGCTGGGGAGGAAAGGGCTAGATCAGGGGGTCTCCAAACTTCGATCCGGGGGCCGGATGCGGCCCTTTGCTTGCCTTTATCTGGCCCTAGGGGGATTTATATTTCTGCCACTAATACAAGACGCTGTTCATCCAACGATGGGACACCATTTCTCCCTCTGACACCAACAATCGGGCACTATTCCCCCCCCAATACGAAATGTGGTGATATTTACTCCCCACTGATGCCAGGAAAATTTCCGCTCCCAAGGGGTCAGTCCGGCCTACGGTGACCACGTGTCCCAGATTGCCCGGGACAGTTCCGCATTTTGCAGGTCTGTCCCGGGTCCCTTCGTTCTGGGACAATACCATGTCCTGGAATTAATCTGACACAGCCAATGCAGCCGTTCACGATTCTCCATCGACTGCATCGATTGCCGATGACGTCATCCCGGTGCGGCACAGCAAGAGGTGGATAAAGCCCCCTCCCTTCCTAGTTGGGCGCTTTCACAAGGGAGGAGCCGTGGGCATTAGCCAGCCCTGTTTTCTGCCTCCCGCCCCTGACGCCACTCCCAGCACCTGGTGTTCGGGGTGTCTTACAGTCAGGGCCGGTGCTTCCACTAGGCAAACTAGGCAGCCGCCTAGGGCGCACTGCGACCAAGGGGCGCAGCCATGGGCCGGCACTCTCTCTCCATCATGAATGATCCTTGTGAGCAGAGGGGAGGAGCGGTAGTGGGGAAAGAAGAAGGCACAGAGGAAGATTCAGGGTGTCTGAGGCAGTGGCAGAACTAGGAGCTAGGAGGAACATTCTAGAAGAAGGAATCAGCAGGATCACGGTGAAGGAGGGCACAGTGCGGGCCACTCTCCTCATACTGCTCCAGGGGGGTGAGTGTCTCCAGAAGAGGGGATCAGGGTCCCTAAGTGTGACATGGAGGATCCCTGGTGTGAAAGGGTATCAGGGTCACTAGGGGTGCCATAGGAAATCAGAGTCCCCAGGTGTGACATGGGGGATTGGGGTCACTGGGTGTAACAGGGGTTGGGTGTCACCAGTTGTGCCATAGGGAATTGGGGTCCCTGGGTGAGCCATGGGGAATTGGGGTCCCCAGGTGTGACGTGGAGGAACACCGGAGCCCCAAGGTGTGACATGGAGGAACATCGGGGTCAGTGGGTATGACAGCATGACATGGAGGAACACCGGAGCCCCAAGGTGTGACATGGAGGAACATCGGGGTCAGTGGGTAGGACAGCATGACATGGAGGAACACCGGAGCCCCTAGGTGTGACATGAAGGAACATTGGGGTCAGTGGGTGTGACAGCATGACATGGAGGAACATTGGGGTCCTAGAGTGTGACATGGAGGAACATCGCGGTCCCTGGGTGTGATATGGAGGAATATAGGGGGCATTGGGTATGACAGCATGACATGGAGGAACATTGGGTGCAAGTAGCTGGTCTTGCCTAGGGCACAAAATAGTCCAGCACCGGCCCTGCTTACAGCCATGGGAGCCCCAAACGCCCTGACTCCCGGATGGAATGCTGGACACTGTAGTGCTCAGTCCTCTTCCTCGGTGTGTTGCAGACCTCAGGTACAGTATTGTACTCGTAGTTCCCTATGGCTGAGTTTAGTTCTGTGCATTCCCTGCATTGTGCACAGATTTGTACATATCAAGTAGGGCGAAGTTCATTGTACATTCGTCTTCAGGCTTCGTTTTTTCCAAATGTTACTCCGGATCCCTCAGGTCATTTGTATTCCTTTTGTAGTCTAAAGGACGGCCTTTTATATGCAACTTTAGTGCCTTAGATATAAAGAGCATTTGTTTAACCACTTCCTGCCCGCCGTATAGTAAAATCACCGCGGCGAGGTGGCACTCTCGTTCTGGGGCGACGTCATAGAACCCCCCCGCTCTCACACGCCCGCAGAGGCGCGCACTGATCGCAGCGGCACCATGTTTCTAGGACACGGCGCGACCCCAACCTTGGTAAAGAGCCAATGACGCAGCTCTTTTCCCATGTAATCGGCTGTGGCCAATCACAACTGATCACATGAAAATGCGGAAGGGCAGTTTATCGGCTCCCCTCGGCTCACACTGACAGAGTGTGTGGTGAGGAGAGCCAATCAGTGGCATCTCCTCGCAGGGCAGACCTGTACAGGTAATCAGGGTACTGATCATCAATGCCCTGATTACAGTACAGCACCAGCAGTGCCCATCAGTGACACCAATCAGTGCCCATCAGTGACACCAATCAGTTCCCATCAGTGAAACCAATCAATGACCATCAGTGACACCAATCAGTGCCCATCAGTGAAACCAATCAGTGCCCATCAGTAGCACCAATCAGTTCCCATCAGTGACACCAATCAGTTCCCATCAGTGACACCAATCAGTGCCCATTAGTGACATCAATCAGTGCCCATCAGTGACCCCAATCAGTGCCCATTAGTGACCCCAATCAGTGCCCATCAGTGACACCAATCAGTGCCCATCAGTGACACCAATCAGTGCCAATTAGTGACACCAATCAGTGCCCATTAGTGACACCAATCAGTGCCTATCAGTGACACCAATTATTGCCTATTAGTGATGCCAGTCAGTGATGCCTTTCAGTGCTCATCAGTGACACCAATCCGTGCCACCTATTAGTGCCCATCAGTGACACCTATCAGTGCCCATCAGTGCCGCCTATCAGTGCCCATCAGTGATACCTATCAGTGCCAATCAGTGGCACCTATCAGTGCCCATCAGTGCCACCTATCAGTACCCATCAATGCCGCCTATCAGAGTGGCCATAAGTGGCACCTATTAGTGCCCATCAGTGATGCCTATCAGTGCCCATCAGTGCCGCCTATCAGTGCCCATCAGTGATACCTATCAGTGCCAATCAGTGGCACCTATCAGTGCCCATCAGTGCCACCTATCAGTACCCATCAATGCCGCCTATCAGAGTGGCCATAAGTGGCACCTATTAGTGCCCATCAGTGATGCCTATCAGTACCCATCAGTGATGCCTATCAGTGCCCATCAGTGATGCCTATCAGTACCCATCAGTGCCGCCTTTCAGTGTCACCAATGCCATCTTAAGAGCATTATAGGGCCCTGGGCAATGCAGCGCACTGGGGCCCCGCCTACACAATCACCCACGAGAATAAAAATGCAAATTATGGATAAGGTGATATTTAATGGTACAGCAGTGCCAGGCTAATGACAGCTTCTAAGTTGGGCGGCTGGGTGCGGGGAACACACACAGATGAGAGTCAGACTCCACTGTCCTGTGTGCGCCTGTTCCCAAGTGGCCTGACAGCAGCGCAGGGCCGACAGGCGTTTGCCACCTGCTAAGTTTGGTGGCCTGATGCACACGGGAGTTGGGACTAATTCTTGGCTGGAGCGGAGTCGCTGGGCAAGTGGGGCCCCCAGGCAACTGCCCAGCGTGCCCATTCGGTAAAATGGCCCTGAATGCCACCTATCAGTGCCGCATATTAATGCCTCCTCATCAGTGCCATCCAATCAGTGCTTTTCAGTGCCACCTCATCAGCGCCCATCAATGAAGGAGAAAAATTACTTATTTACATAATTTACTAAAAGAAACAAAGAAAAACTTTTTTTTTTTTTCAAAATTTTTCGGTCTTTTTTTTTTTTTCCACAAAAAATATTAAAAACCCAGCAGTGATTAAATACCACTAAAAAAAAATCTTTATTTGTGTGAAAAAAATGATAAAAATTTAGTTTGAGTACGGTGTCGCATGACCGTGCAATTGTCATTCAAAGTGTGAGAGCACTGAAAGCTGAGAATTGGCCTGGGCAGGAATGGGGGGAAAGTCTCCGATACTGAAGTGGTTAATGTATGTTAGCCTATCATTGAAAGAACAATGGCAGTCTTTGGAAGTGGCCGCATCCGCAATGTCAAGCGAACAAACATGAAACAAAGGCTTTTTCTATCTAAGGCACTAAAGTTGCATATAAACCCCGCCCCCATTCTTGAGCACGACCACCCGTCCGCTGCATTGTAAGTCGAGTGACATTTCTTAAACAGGTAAGGGGTGGGGCCACCCTGTGGCGTCACATGGTGGCACCGCCCCCTTGTGACGTCATTGACCAGTGCATGCTGGGGGAGGGGGTGTCCCTGAATGGCAGTTTGAAAATGCAGCCACCCTAGTCTGCCCCCCCCCCCCCCCCAAAGTCTGAATGAACTCCTTTTCTTAACCTTTTGCCGACCACGCCCCGTACATTTACTGCGAGGTGGCGGCCGCTCTGCGCAGAATCACGTACCTGTACATGATCCTAAACTTCTGGGTCTGGGGCGCACGCCACCAGTGACCAGCTCCCCCGGCGAATAGACGCAGCGGGAGCCAATCAGCAGGTCCGGCAGACTCGATACCCCCCCGGTACCCGCCAATCGTTTGGGAGAGAAGCAGAATGGCGGTCTGCCTATATAAACAAGGCAGATCGCCGTTCTGTCAGTAGGGAAGGTAGTGATCCTGTGTTTCTGCAAAGCAGGAACGCGGATCTCTGCCTTCTCACAGTACAAGCACCTCCCCCACACAGTTAGAAAGCACTCCCTAGGCACACATTTAACCCTTTGATCGCCCCTGATGTTAACCCCTTCCCAGCCAGTGTCATTAGTACAGTGACAGTGCATATTTTTTTTAGCACTGATCACTGTATTAGTGTCACTGGTCCCCAAAAAGGTGTCAGTTGGTGTCCGATTTGCCTGTCGCAATGTAAGTGGCTGATCGCCACCACTACTAGTAAAAAAAAAAAAAAAATGTATAAAAATTCCATAAAAATATCCCATCATAATTTGAAGACCCAATAAGGTTTGCACAAACCAATCAAAATACACTTATTAGGATTTTTTTTTACCAAAAATATGTAGCAGAATACATATTAGCCTAAATTGATGAAGAAATTTGATTTTTTTTTATTGTGAGTGTTTTATAGCAGAAAGTAAGAAAAATATTGTTTTTGTTTTTATAAAATTGTCGCTATTTTTTGGTTTATAGCGCAAAAAATAAAAACCGCAGAGGTGATCAAATACCACCAAAAGAAATCTCTATTTGTGGGGAAAAAAATATATAAATTGTATTTGGGTACAGCGTCGCACGACCGTGCAATTGTCAGTTAAATTAACTCAGTGCTGTATTTAAAAAAGGGGGGTAAATCTTGCGGAGCTGAAGGAGAAACACTGGGAACTCTAATGTACTGAGGGGAATCTGATGTAAGGGGGAACACTGCGGACTCTGATGTAAAGCAAAAAATCTGATGTAACAGGGAAGAAATTCGATTTTTTAAATTTTTTTTTATTGGATTGGTTTTATTGCAGAAAGTAAAAAATATATATATTTTTTTTAAATTGTCGGCCTTTTTTTGTTTATAGCGCAAAAAATAAAAACTGCAGAGGTGATCAAATACCACCAAAAGAAATCTCTGTTTGTGGGGGGAAAAAAAAGATATAAATTTTATTTGGGTACAATGTCACACAATTGCGCAATTGTCAGTTAAAATAAAGCAGTGCTGTATCAGAAAAAATGGCCTGGTCATTAAGGTGGGCAAATCTTCCGGAGCTGAAGGAGGGACACTGGGAACTCTAATGTACTGAGGGGAATCTGATGTAAGGGGGAACACTGCGGACTCTGATGTAAAGCAAAAAATCTGATGTTCGGGGGAAGAAATTCAATTTTTTACATTTTATTTATTGGATATGTTTTCTAGCAGAAAGTAAACAATATATATATATTTTTTTAAAATGGTTGCCTTTTTTTTTGGTTTATAGTGCAAAAAAAAAAAATGCAGAGGTGATGAAATACCAGCAAAAGAAAGCTCTATTTGTGGGGGGAAAAAATAAATAAATTTTATTTGTGTACAGCGTCACATTATTGCGCAATTGTCAGTTAAAATACCGCAGTGCCGAACACAAAAAAATGGGCTGATCATGAAGGGGGGTAAATCTTCCGGAGCTCAAGGAGGGACACTGGGAACTCTAATGTACTGAGGGGAATCTGATGTAAGGGGGAACACTGCGGACTCTGATGTAAAGCGAAAAGCTGATGTACAGGGGAAGAAATTTGATTTTTTTAATTTTTTTTATTGAATATGTTTTATAGCAAAAAGTAAAAAAGAAAAAAATATATATATCTATATATAGATGTATATATATATATATATATATATATATATATATATGTATATATATATTTATATATATTTATTTATTTTTTTAAATTGTCTGACTTTTTTTTTTTTATAGCGCAAAAAATAAAAACCGCAGAGGTGATCAAATACCACCAAAAGAAAGCTCTATTTGGGGGGGGGAAAAAGGACATCAATTTTATTTGGGTACATCTTCGCATGACTGCGCAATTTTCCGTTAAATTAACACAGTGCCAAATCGTAAAAAATGGCCTGGTTATTAAGGGGGTAAATCCTTCCGGCCCAGAAGTGGTTAATCACTTTTTTTTTTTTTTTATATTTTTTGCTAAAAAATAAAAAAGACAGAAAATGTTGGAAAAAAAAACGCAAAAAATGGGCTGGTTATTAAGCGGGTAAATCCTTCCGGTCCAGAAGTGGTTAATCACTGCTGGTTTTTTTTAATTTTTTGCTAAAAAAAAAAAAAAATGAAAATTTTGAAAAAAAAAAAACGTAAAAAAATGGCCTGCTCATGACGTAAAACCTTCCCGGAGCTGAAGTTGGGTAAAAAGTTTGGAGACCCCTGGCCTAGATGATGCTGGGCGTCCTCCAGCCAGGAAAAGGCTCTATCTGATTTGCTGCAGCTTCCAATGCACAGTAATTCCAATACCGGGAGGAGCCTCTACTACTGGAGGCAAGAGGTCAGCCGGATATGAGAATAGCGCCCATTAGTGGCCAGTCTGACTATTTGTTCCCCAGCGTTGGGAACGTACGTTCGATCGACTCATTGAACGCGCAATGTTATGTGAAGCACGCAGATCTGTAAGTCATGTTTTGGCACGTTCATACATTCGTTTTCAGTGAGATGACAGATTCTGTACAATATCTGCCAGAAACATTGTCTTAATGATACGATATTATTAGTCACATAGAGGGGGCGGCGCCGTGTTTTTTTTTTTTTTTTGTGATGGCGGAGCTCCATCGGGTTCACTTCTCGGGATCCCGGATCGCACTGACATTTTAATAACTTCAACAATTAAGGTTGTAATGTTCTAACTTCTGTCATTTGTGCTATTGAAGCATTTCAGCAAAAAATATCTATTATATTATCTATATATATATTATCCTGTATGTACAGTATCTCAAAAAAGTAAGTACACCCCTCACATTCTAACTTTTCATGTGACAACACTGAAGAAATGAGACTTTGCTACAATGTAAAGTAGTGAGTGTACAGCTTGTATAACAGTGTAAATTTACTGTCCCCTCAAAATAACTCAACACACAGCCATTAATGTCTAAACCGCTGGCAACAAAAGTGAGTACACCCCTAAGTGACAATGTCCAAATTGGATCCAAACCCAAAGGCTCTAATAGGCTTCAAAAAAGGGTGGGTTCGGGGTGCAGAGCACTGCACTCTGAGCCCACCCAGTTGTGTGACAATAGCGAATGAACATTCGCTTTGTCACACGGATCATCCTCCTGGCCAAAAAGTAAGCAGGTCCGAGACCTGTTTCCTGATTGGCCGAAAGGAGAAGGCATGCTATTGGCCAAGAAGGGGGGGAGGAGACGGCCGCCGAGAAGGGACATGAATGAGTCTGAGGGGGGAGCCGCCACCTGTCATTCCCGAGGAACAAGTAAACTGACTGACTGACTGATGGGCGGGTGGGCGAGTGAGAGATGTGGTGGTGCAGGCTGGAATAATATCTTTCAATGCAGAGACCAGCGTGCCCCCTTTCAATGCACAGTGACCAGCGTGTCCCCTTTCAATGCAGTGACCAGTGTACATGCCCCCTTCAATGCAGTGACCAGCGTACATGCCCCCTTCAATGCAGTGACCAGCGTACATGCCCCCTTCAATGCAGAGATCAGCGTACATGCCCCCAATGCAGAGACCAGCATACATGCCCCCTTCAATGCAGTGACCAGCATACCATTCCCCCAATGCAGAGATCAGCATACATGCCCCCAATGCAGTGACCAGCGTACATGCCCCCAATGCAGTGACCAGCATACATGCCCCCAATGTACTGACCAGCATACATGCCCCCAATGCAGAGATCAGCGTGCGTGCCCCCAATGTAGTGACCAGCATACATGCCCCCGATGCAGAGTACATGCCCCCAATGCAGAGATCAGCGTACATGCCCCCAATGCAGTGACCAGCATACATGCCCCCGATGCAGAGATCAGCGTGCGTGCCCCCAATGTAGTGACCAGCATACATGCCCCCAATGCAGAGTACATGCCCCCAATGCAGAGATCAGCGTGCGTGCCCCTAATGTAGTGCCCAGCACACATGCCCCCAAAGCAGAGATCAGCATGCGTGCCCCCTTACCTACCTGGAGCAACAGCGGCGGCGGGCGGCGCTTCTCCACGAGTCCTTCCAGCAGCGGCGGCGGGCGGCTTCTTCTGAGTCCCGGTGACCGGCGGCGCGACTCCACGAGTCCTTCCGGTCCCGCCTCCTCCTCGGCCAATTGCAAGGGGTTTGCCTTGCGGCCAATCAGGAAGCGCGTATCGGACGCGCTTCCTGATTGGCCAGGAGGAAGATAGGTGTGACAATAGCGAATTTTCATTCGCTATTGTCACACAATGGGTGGGCTCGGGATGCACTGCTCTGCGCCCCGGGTCCACCCTTTGCATCGCCCTATTAGAGCCTCTGGCTCTAATCAGGTGATGCCAAATAAAAAAAAATCCCATTGTACTCCATGCATCTGGCATGGATGGGGGGGCGGCGCCCCTGCGCCCTGTATACACCAGCCGCCACTGGCAGGGTCTGATGTGACTCTACAAAATACAATATCTCACAAAAGTCAGTACACCCCTCCCATTTTTGTAAATATTTTATTCTATCTTTTCATGTGACAACACTGAAGAAATGAGACTTTGCTACAATGTAAAGTAGTGAGTGTACAGCTTGTATAACAGTGTAAATTTACTGTCCCCTCAAAATAACTCAACACACAGCCATTAATGTCTAAACCGCTGGCAACAAAAGTCAGTACACCCCTAAGTGACAATGTCCAAATTGGGCCCAGAGTGTCAATATTTTGTGTGGCCACCATTATTTTCCAGCACTGCCTTAACCCTCTTGGGCGTGGAGTTCACCAGAGCTTCACAGGTTGTCACTGGAGTCCTCTTCCCCTCCTCCATGATGACATCACAGAGCTGGTGGATGTTAGAGACCTTGGCTCCTCCACCTTCTGTTTGAGGATGCCCCACAGATGCTAAATAGGGTTTAGGTCTGGAGTCATGCTTGGCCAGTCCATCACCTTTTCCCCCCAGCTTCTTTAGCAAAGCAGTGGTCATCTTGGAGGTGTTTGGGGTCGTTATGTTGGAATACTGCCCTGCCCCCCAGTCTCTGAAGGGAGGGGATCATGCTCTGCTTCAGTATGTCACAGTACATGTTGGCATTCATGGTTCCCTCAATGATCTGTAGCTCCCCAGTGCCGGCAGCACTCATGCAGCCCCAGACCATGACACTCCCACCACCATGCCTGACTGTAGGAAGACACACTTGTCTTTGTACTCCTCACCTGGTTGCCCCCACACACGCCTGACACCATCTGACACCAAATAAGTTTATCTTGGTCTCATCAGAGCACAGGAGATGGTTCCAGTAATCCATGTCCTTAGTCTGCTTGTCTTCAGCAAACTGTTTGCGGGGCTAACATTTTTGACATATTTGGAGGTAACCAGTGACATTACGACAGTAATCAGTGCTAAAAGTATGCACTGTCACTGTAATAATGACACTGGCAGGAAATGGGGTTAAATCAAAGGGTTAAATGTATGCCTAGGGGGTGTTTTCTAGCTGTGTGGGGGAGGGGCTTATGGAATGAACACAGAGACATGTGTTCCTAAATAGGAGGAGCCCTGTGTTGATTGCTGACAGAACAGCGGTCTGCTGTGTTTTATAACGACAGACCGCCGTTCTGTCTCCACAGGGAGCGATCGCAGGTGGCTAGCGGAAATCACGGCCGCCAGCCCTGCAGGTCAGCTTCCCCTCTCTCGATGAGCGACGTATGGGTACGGCAAGGGCTTCTGTTAGAAATCATGGGGCCCCATACAGCCTACATCCCCCCCCCCCCTCCGAATATATCAAAGCAATATTTTCACTTAAAATACACTAAAATCGTAATTAGCGGACACAAACATAACAGAAAACCCGTGTGAATTTGCCATTTTTTAATTGTTTATTACATTTTTAAAACTATTTTATTTTATTTTACAATTTATAAAAATTATTTATTTCAATGTTTAAAAGTCTGAGGGTGTCAGATTAACAGGGGGGGGGGGGGGGAGATGGGGGGAATCAGAAGCAGACAGAACTGGGAGGGGGCCGGGAAGCAATTACAGTCAGGAACGGTGCCCTGTGTCTGTGTCTCTCCCTGCAGCAGCTGAAAGCTGGCGGGAGGGAGAGAAACAGGCTTTCAGCTGCTGCAGAGAGCCGCACAGAGCATACTTCAGCATTGCCCCTCTGCCCCGACCAAATTTCCTGTGCTGTTTGGGCCCTCTTATGTGCCCGGGCCCCCTACAGGAGGACTGGTGGCCCCCCCTTCCCCTATCAGCGGCCCTGGGTACAGCGATTCGCTCAGCCAAACCACCCTGCCACAGTATATCTGCAATGCATCAAAAACGCGCATCCAGATTGCGTTTCTATGGTGTGAACTGGCCTTTTTTTTTTTTTCTGGAACTGCAAGCACTAGTGTGAACTATGCCATTGGAGACCATGTAACCTAACATCCATGCGTTTTTGATGCAGAAAAAAAACGCACTGTACTGCAGGTGCTGTGAACTAAAAAGCGCATGCAGCACACATGTGAACTCAAGCCATAGGACAAATAGATATTGCGTTGGGACTGCGTTGATCAGCGCTACTGGTGGAATCGCGTCGTAAATGTTGGCACCTAATGCGCAACTGCGCCAATTTATTTATTTTTTTTTTTTAATCTTTCTTTTTTACATTTTATTCTTTTTTTTTTTATCTTTACTTTTCATTTTTTTTTTTGTGCTTTTCATCGCATCCAGCTCCAAAACCCATCTGCAGCCCTCGCGCTTTGATCCATGAATATTCATCTTACAGCCGCGCAATCCTTGGAAGTACCGGGGGCTATCCGCCTGAGATTTGTCACATCTTTTCCCCCGGGTCCGCGGCTAGTTTTCATCGCATCCAGCTCCAACCCATCTGCGGCCCGCGTAATTAACATGACTAAAAAAGATTTTGGTGGGATTAAGTCGGTTTTTTTTTCCGTGCGCGCGATATTACACGTTTGTTTAAATTTATCTCTGAAGCGCCATGCTACCCCTACAGCCTGGGCGTGAATCGCCAGAACCTTTCATTGTCAGACCCTGCGCCTGTTTTGTACTGTGGCGGGTGGGGAGGGATGGTGGAAAGGAGGGGGGGGGGGCTGGGGGGGGTGTGCGTCCTGGGAGGCGGCGTGTCAGAATTTATAATATAACTCGGCGTCCCCATGTAGGAGGCTGCGGGGACCTCGCTGGATCCGTTACAGCAGGTTTATTACAATACGTCTCAATCAAAACTGTTTTGTTTGGAAGGCCACCAGAATTTTTTTTTTTTAAGGCAAGGAAAAAAAAAAAGATTTGCCAACGTCTTGTCAACGTCGTGCCCGTGCCGTGGCGCTGCGGAAAAAAAAAAAGGGGGCCCGTTTAACCGTTTGTGCTCCAAAAAAATTAATAAAATCGATTTATTTGCAAATTTTTAAACGCACTCGGAAAATATATAAAATCGATTTATTTGCAAATTTTTATACGCACGAGCATTTAACCGCTTGTGCTCCAAAAATAAAAAATAAAATTGATTTATTTGCGAATTTTTATACGCACTCGGAAAATAAATAAAATCGATTTGCGAATTTTTATACGCACTCGGAAAATAAATAAAATCGATTTATTTGCAAATTTTTTCATGCACAAGCGTTTAACCGCTTGTGCTCCAAAAAAATAAATAAATCGATTTGCGAATTTTTATACGCACTCGGAAAATAAATAAAATCGATTTGCGAATTTTTATACGCACTCGGAAAATAAATAAAATCGATTTATTTGCAAATTTTTTCACGCACAAGCGTTTAACCGCTTGTGCTCCAAAAAAAATAAATAAATCGATTTATACGCGAATTTTTATACGCACTCGGAAAATAAATAAAATCGATTTGCAAATTTTTATACGCACTCGGAAAATAAATAAAATCAATTTATTTGTGAATTTTTTTTACGCACTCGGAATGCCGAGGAGGGGGGGAAAAAATAAACCTGAGATTTTTTTATTTTTTTTTTTCCTTCTCCGTGCTAAGATTGTCTCTGCAAATATTCCGCGGCAAATGAACAATGGTCGGGGCTTAAGCTGGGAGTCTCGCTTGGAAAAGCTCTCCCCAGCTTCTTTAGCCTACAGCATAAATTTGATCTGCTAATTAGTATTCAAGTCAGCCGCTCGGATAGAACGGCGCGTTTCAGCCAGGAGGTGGTTTAAGATTCACATAAATCATAGATCAATGACAGAATTCTAAGCAATGGATAGATTACAAAAGTAAGCTTTAGTTAAAGATGGATTAACCGCTTCCCTTCTGGAATACGCCAACGCCAACGCCGCCACCTTTTTTTTATTTTTCTGTTGTTATCGAACACCAAAAATTTAAAGAATATTTTTCATGCGACCCCCACCCCCCCACGCCATTCGCTTCGTTAATATTTACAGAAGCTTTATGAAAAATACAATACAGAAAATTGATGGTAGGGGGGTTTGTGGAAATGTTCCAAATTTCACGCTCGCAAATAAACGAACGCCGGATTCCTGAGCGCTTCCGAGGTATCGGATGAGCCTAATGGAATTGTTTACAATGGGGACGTTTAACGATTATTCACTAAGTGCATCGATGGAGCTGTCATGGATGCTAAGTGCGCGGTTTGATTTTTATGTATACGCCGCGTCGCGTTATGCATTGATTTATTCGCCGTGTAATGTTTTTGGAAATGTGGCCCTTTTATTTATTAAAGTGGCCCTGACGTTTGTAGTGTTTTATCAGGTGAGCAAATTTTCACAATATAGTTACAAATAAAATGCCGCCATTGTGGGTTGCTAATACTCAAATATCCCTCGGTCTTATAAAGGATCTTGTTAGTAACTTGACGCGTCCCAAAGTGCGGCCTTTTTATTGAAAAGCCGTCCTGGCCAGTGACTTTGCCTAGGCTGTTCCAATGTCTTTCTGTAGGTAGAAAGAAGAGTTTCTTCAGTCTCCCCTCCCTCAGTGGATAGAACTTTGTAACTTTGCAGCAAGTTGCAAGATTCTATCTGGCATACTCAATGATTCACAGCCTAAATTTCTCAAAATATGGTTTATTTATGTCTTACCATCTCTGAACTTCATTAGGCTGTGTTGTCTATTGTTTTCCTTTCCTCACCAGAGTCCATGGGGGATACATAATATTGTATCCCTCCCCATTACCCTTCCCTCTATGTTGTCTCTGCTTCCCTACCCGGACCTCTTCCTTTTTATAGCCTTCCTTGACTCCCTCATCCTACCCTGACCTCTTCCCCTTGATTCCCTTTGATAACCTCCCTAATCCCCTCATCCTACCCTGACCTTTTCCCTTTGATATACTTCCTTTATCCCCTCATCCTACCCTGACCTCTTCCCTTTGATAGCCTTCCTTGATCCCCTCAACCTACCCTGACCTCTTCCCTTTGATAGCCTTCCTTGATCCCCTCATCCTACCCTGGCCTCTTCCCTTTGATAGCCTTCCTTGATCCCCTCATCCTACCCTGACCTCTTCCCTTTCATCAACTTCCTTGATCCCCTCATCCTACCCTGACCTTTTCCCTTTGATATACTTCCTTGATCCCCTCATCCTACCCTGACCTCTTCCCTTTGATAGCCTTCCTTGATTCCCTCATCCTACCCTGACCTCTTCCCTTTGATAGCCTTCCTTGATCCCCTCATCCTACCCTGACCTCTTCCCTTTGATAGCCTTCCTTTATCCCCTCATCCTACCCTGACCTCTTCCATTTGATAGCCTTCCTTGATTCCCTCATCCTACCCTGACCTCTTCCCTTTGATAGCCTTCCTTAATCCCCTCATCCTACCCTGACCACTTCCCCTTTGATAGACTTCCTTGATCCCCTCATCCTACCCTAACCTCTGCTCTTTGATAGCCTTCCTTAATTTCCTCATCCTGCCCTGATCTCTTCCCTTTGGTTCCCTTCCTTATCCCCCTCATCCTTCCCAGGCCTCTGTTCTTCGAAAGCCTTCCTTGATTTCTTTATCCTACACTGACTCATGCCCTTGGATAGCCTATCTTGATCCCCTCATCCTACCCTGACCTCTGCCCTTGATTCTTTTATCCCTTAATTCAATTTTCCTCATGTGACATGACTTCTGCCCTTTCATAGTCTTCCCTGATTCCCTCATCCTACCCTGACCTATCCAGTCAATGGGGGATACATAATAATGTATCCCTCCCCATTACCCTTCCCTCTTTGTTGTCTCTGCTTCCCTACCCTGACCTCTTCCTTTTGATAGCCTTTCTTGACTCCCTCATCCTACCCTGACCTCTTTCCCTTAATTCCATTTGATAGCCTACCTTGAACCCCTCATCCTACTCTGAGCGCTTCCCTTTGACAGCCTTCCTTGATCCCCTCATCCTACCCTGACCTACTCCCCTTGATTCCCTTTGTTAGTCTTCCTTGATCCCCTCATCCTACCCTGACCTCTGCTCTTTGAAAGCCTTCCTTAAATCCCTTTTCCTACCCTGAACTCTTCCCTTTTGATTCCCTTTGATTGCCTCTCCCTGACCTTTGCCCTTGATTCCTTCATCCCTTGATTCAATTTTCCTCATGTGACCCCAACTTCTTCCCTTTCATAGCCTTCCTTGTTTCCCTCATCCTACCCTGACCTCTGCCCTTTAATAGCCTTCCTTGATTCCCTCATCCTACCCTGACCTATGCCCTTTGATAGCTTTCCGTGATTCTCTAATGCGACCCTGACCTCTGCCCTTTGATAGCCTTCCTTGATTTCCTCATGCTACCCTGACCTATGCCCTTTTTATAGCTTTCCGTGATTCTCTTATCCTACCCTTACCTGGGCCCTTTGATAGCCTTCCTTGATCCCCTCATCCTATTCTGACCTCTGCCCTTGGATAGCCTTCCATGATTCGTTCATCCCACCCTGACCTCTTCCTTTGATAGCTTTCCTTGAATTCCTCATGTGACCCTGACCTCTGCCCTTTGATAGCCTTTCTTAAATTCCCTCATGCTACCCTGACCCCTTCCTTTGATAGCCTTCCGTGATTCTCTCATACGACCCTGACCTCTGCCCTTTGACAGCCTTCCTTGATTCCCTCATCCCACCCTGACCTCTTCCTTTTATAGCTTTCCTTGATTTCCTCATGTAACCCTGACCTCTGCTCTTTGATAGCCTTCCTTGATTCCCCCATCCTACCCTGACCCCTTCCTTTGATAGCCTTCCGTGATTCTCTCATGCGACCCTGACCCCTTCCTTTGATAGCCTTCCGTGATTCTCTCATGCGACCCTGACCCCTGCTCTTTGATAGCCTTCCTTGCTTCCCTCAGCCTACCCTGACCTCTTCTTTTTAATAGCCAAGATCTGTACAGGTACCGGAATTTACATGATTGTGTCATCTCTGCCCACATGTCAGTCCAGGAAATAAGAAGAGAGATTCGCTCTGAAATGCGTCATTTTTTTAAATTACTTTATTTCATTAAATTCAGGGTCTTTAATCTGTACCTTGCAGAATCATTTTCCTGCACTGATTTTGTCCTGCAGGCACCGATGTACAAGCGCTGCAGCCGTGATGATTTGTACTCGCCGCCATTTACTCAGGTGAGCCTTTCCTGAGGAATTTGTTACTTTGTCACTAAATAGTTACATTCAGAGGCTGTGTATCCGTATAGAAGATCGCAATCATTTTTATGAGGTTTTAACAGAAAATTCAAAAATTGACTCAGTTACAAAGGGTTTTGCAACCAATTTTAACCCCTTCCCACTCACCCCAGCATCCCTTTCAACAGTTCAGAATGCCTGGAGGGGTGGGAAGGATCGGCGGTCATGTGACCACTGTCACAGCGGTCACATGATTGGAAGCCGCTCCCGCCAGCTACTGATCTCTAGCTCTCTCTGTGAGCGTGCCCAGGGTCGCTGATAAGCCAGTAAAGCTGACCCTCCTGTACTGGGCCAAGACCCCATCAGTTCAAAAGGGGGGCCCAGGCACCTGCTGAGCAGGATGGTCAGCTGATCTGTCTTATTGCAGACACCGATCCTCTTTTGCCTCCCCCTGCAGCGATGCCAGCTTATTCTCTTCTTTCTACATCCAGCTTCACTGCAGGGGGATTGGTTCTAGCACATGCACCCCTTCAATCTGCTGCCCAGACCCCCCGTGTGCCCCTTTCCCCTGCAGCACTGCTGGCTTCCCTCCTCTCCTCTCCTGCCGGCAGCTGCTGCGGGCACGCAATTTGGATGTTTCAGGATGAAGAGCGGGGGGAAGGAGCGTGTAAATATATAATTTATTGGTCCCTTCATTTCCTGAATGAACACAGTGAGTGATCGGTACAAATCACTCATGTATCCATTCACCACTGAAGCGTGGTAAACTGTGTTTACTATGCTTCAGTTTGTGAATGAGCAATAAGCCTCGGAGCGCTTCCTATTCATTCATCTGTGCAGCTGAGGCTGCAGAGAAAATATATGTCCTCGGTCACTTTTGGGCCGGGGGGGGGGGGGGGGGGATGCTGTCAGGTAGGCTGTATGGTGCCCCGTGATTTTTAACAGCAGCCCTGAGCGCGCTCTCAGCACAGAAAGATCGGCCGCCCAGTGACGCATATGTGCGGCGTGTGGACGTTGAAGCTCACCCTTCTTGCCGCCTCACATACGTGTTGCGGTTGTAAAAGGGTAAATGTAAAGGGGTAAGTGTCAGTGAGTAAGATAATACAAATAAAGGACAGTGAGGGGGCAGAACCTGGAACAGCTGTGCACGACAACCAATCAGCTTCTAGCGTTCATTTTCAAAGCTTAACCGAACAAGCCAAAGATAGCTGATTGCTTGCCATGCAGAGCTGCTCCAGATTCTGTCAGCTCCAGTTTTAGTAAATACCCCCCCCCCCCCCCCCCAGTGTCTTGTAGTTACATAAAAAGGATTTAATTTTTTAAGGTCAGCAGCAGCAAATACTGTACAAATACTGTAGCTGGTGACTTTAAAAAATGATGTACCAACCAGTCCCTGGGGTCCAGCGCTGGCTTCCCAAAGCTGGTTCTTCTCCCCGCTGTGGGTCGCCGTCCCCGTCATCTTGGATGCAGAAACCGACTTTGGCTACCTGAGGAAGCACAACCAGCTCCCTACTGCACATGTGCAAGCTCACACAATGCTTTGTGATTGGTCCTGCAGCCTGCTGAAACATGTAGGTCTGGGGGCTTTTCCAGGTGTCAGGCTGGGGTTGGAGGGGTGTCTGTCCCAGGTCTGGGGGCTCTTCCAGGTGTCAGGCTGGGGTTGGAGGGGTGTCTGTCCCAGGTCTGGGGGCTCTTCCAGGTGTCAGGCTGGCATTGGAGGGGTGTCTGTCCCAGGTCTGGGGGCCCTTCGAGGTGTCAGACTGGTATTGGAGGGGTGTCTGTCCCAGCTCTGGGGGCTCTTCCAGGTGTCAGGCTGTGGTTGGAGGTGTGTCTGCCCCAGGTTGGGGATTCTTCCAGGTGTCAGGGTGTGGTTGGAGGTGTGTCTGTCCTAGGTCTGGGGGCTCTTTCAGGTATCAGGCTGGGGTTGGAGGTGTGTCTGTCCCAAGTCTGGGGGCTCTTGCAGGTGTCAGGGTGTGGTTGGAGGGGTGTCTGTCCCAGGTCTGGGGGCTCTTCGAGGTGTCAGGTTGTGGTTGGAGGGGTGTCTGTCCCAGGTCTGGGGGCTCTTTCAGGTTTCAGGGTGTGGTTGGAGGGGTGTCTATCCCAAGTCTGGGGGCTCTTCCAGGTGTCTGGCTAAGGTTGGGGGTGTGTCTGTCCCAGGTCTGGGGGCTTTTCCAGGTGTCAGGCTGGGGTTGGACGTGTGTCTGTCTCAGGTCTGGGGGCTCTTCCAGGTGTAAGATGGGCATTGGAGGGGTGTCTGTCTCAGGTCTGGGGGCCCTTCCAAGTGTTAGGCTGTGGTTGGGGGGTGTCTGTCCCAGGTCTGGGGGCTCTTTCAGGTGTCAGGCTGTGGTTAGGGGGTGTCTGTCCCAGGTCTGGGGGCTCTTCCAGGTTTCAGGCTAGCATTGAAGTGGTGTCTGTCCCAGTTTGGGGGTTCTTCCAGGTGTCAGGCTGGGGTTGGAAGTGTGTCTGTCCCAGGTCTGGGGGCTCTTCCAGGTGTCAGGCTGTGCTTAGAGGGGTGTCTGTCCCAGCTCTGGAGGGCTCTTCCAGGTGTCAGGCTGGCGTTGGTGGTGTGTCTGTCCCAGGTCTGGGGGCTCTTCCAGGTGTCAGGCTGTGGTTGGAGGGGTGTCTGTCCCAGGTCTGGGGGTTCTTCCAGGTGTCAGGCTGGAGCTGGAGGGGTGTCTGTCCAAGGCTTGAGGCTCTTCCAGGTGTCAGGCTGGTACTGGAGGGGTGTCTGTCCCAGGTCTGGGGGCTCTTCTAGGTATCAGGCTGGGGTTGGAGGGGTGTCTGTCCCAGGCCTGGAGACCCTTCCAGGTGTCAGGCTGGCACTGGAGGGGTGTCTGTCCCAGGTCTGGGGGCTCTTCCAAGTGTCAGGCTGGGGTTGGAGGGGTGTCTGTCCCAGGTCTGGGGGCTCTTCCAGGTGTCAGGCTGGCGCTGGAGGGGTGTCTGTCCAAGGCTTGAGGCTCTTCCAGGTGTCGGGCTGGCACTGGAGGGGTGTCTATCCCAGGTCTGGGGGCTCTTTCAGGTGTCAGGCTAGGGTTGGCGGGGCATCTGTCCCAGGTATGGGGGCCCTTCCAGGTGTCAGGCTGAGGCTGGAGGGGTGTCTGTCCCAGGTCTGAGGGCCCTTCCAGGTGTCAGTCTGGCACTGGAGGGGTGTCTGTCCCAGGTCTGGGGGCTCTTCCAGGTGTCAGGCTAGGGTTAGCGGGGCATCTGTCCCAGGTATGGGGGCCCTTCCAGGTGTCAGGCTGAGGCCTGAGGGGTGTCTGTCCCAGGTCTGAGTGCCCTTCCAGGTGTCAGGCTGGCACTGGAGGGGTGTCTGTCCCAGGTCTGGGGGCTCTTTCAGGTGTCAGGCTGGCACTGGAGGGGTGTCTGTCCCAGTTCTGGGGGCTCTTCCAGATGTCAGGCTAGGGTTGGAGGGGCGTCTGTCCCAGGTATGGGGACCCTTCCAGGTGTCAGGCTGGCACTGGAGGGGTGTCTGTCCCAGGTCTGGAGGCTCTTCCGGGTGTGTCCCGGGAACAGGGCTGGGACAAGGGGTGGGCAGAAGGGAAGGCTGCCCTGGGTGCAGCGTGTATTTTAGGGACGGGGTGGCACAAGTTCCTTCTACTATAAGGCTGACAGGAGTAGTGACAGCGGCATCACTACTATTGTCAGCCCACCGCTGAAAGCAGCAAGGAGAGAAGGAGAGAGGTGGGAGGAGGTGCGGGCTGTGCTCTCTCTCCTCCTCCTCATTAGCTTACACATAATAAAAGGAGGCGCAATTTTCCATCTTTGCCCTGGGCACTATATCTTTTCCTGGCACTACCCAGGAGGCTTTGGCAGAGGAGGGGGCAGGGCAAGGGGTGTCATAAAACTGTGCTCAACCCACCTCCCAAAAAAACCTGGGGCCCAGTTACAGATGGGGGAGGGAGTGAACCAGCGGGACTTCAATTTTTGACCAAAGTTCTGCTTTAGGTGCATCTGGATATTCGTTAGTTCAGGTTTAATATTCCAGCAACTTAGGAGCCGATACTCCCAGGTTTAGTTGGGGAAGAGGGAATAAAAAGGGGGAGAGGTAGGTTTTGAGAGGCGTAATAAGTGGGGGGGGGGGGACAGAATTGTGGTTGCAAATTTGGGGGGGATCAAGCAAAAGGAGAGGAAAGGAGGGTAAGCCTGGTAGGTAGGTTGGGAAGAAAGAGTGGATAGTGAGTAGGGATCGACCGATTATTGGCAAGGCCGATATATCAAGGGCCGATATTGACTTTTGCCGATATATCTGTATCGGCCCCAGAACTGGCTGATATTGCCGATATTCCCAATATTGCTCATGTAAGGGTAAAATGATGTCACATAGTATAATTCCGTTTACAAATGTTATTGAATATGCCACTCACATATATACAAATTAAAGATATAAGCAATAAAGTGATGTCATGACATTACTTCCGGGTACTCGGCGCCAGATTAAAAAAAATGACAGCATTCAAAACAGCCAAACTTTGCGTTTTGAATGCTTTTAAGTGCAGAAGAGGGGTTTGGGGTCTTTAAGACCCCCAGATCCCTCCACCATTGTACCTGTCAAGTGATAAAAATAAAAAAATAAAAGATTTTTTAAATGTGCGAAAATATCGGCCCATATCGGCCGATACTGATATGCAATGGCCAAAATATCGGTATCGGCAACGAAAAAACGATATCAATCGATCACTAGTTGGGAGCATGGCACAGGGTGCTCCCAGCCCCCATGATGAGTTCCTCAGACTCCTACATAAAATATGTAGCAGAATGCAAATTGGCCTAAATTCATAAAGAAATTAGATTTTTTTTTTTTTATTTATTTATTTATTTATTTTTTTAATGTGTTTTAGCCCTGGAAGATTTTACCCCCTTCCTGACCAGGGCCTATTTTGTGATTCGGCACTGCGTGACTTTAACGGACAATTGCGCGGTCGTGCGACGCTGCACCTAAACGAAATTGACGTCCTTCTTTTCCCACAAACAGAGCTTTCTTTTGGTGGTATTTGATCACCTGTGCGATTTTTACTTTTTGCGCTATAAACAAAAAAAGAGCGTTTATTTTGAAAAAATAACAATATTTTTCAAATTTTTTTATATGAAATTCTCAAAAAAAAAAAGTAAAAATCAAAATTTTTTAACATTTCAGGCCAATTTGTTTTATGCTACCTATGTTTGGCAAAAAAAAAAATCGCAATCAGCGTATTTTGATTGGTTTGCGCAAAAGTTATCGCGTTTACTAACTAAGGGAAAGATTTTTGTCATTTTTGGTGTTTTTTTTTTAACAAGTAATGGCGGCAATCTGCGTTTTTTTTTTGCGGGACTGCGACATTGCGGCGGACAGATCGGACCCTTGACTGACATTTTTGACACTTTTGGGGGTACCAGTGACATTACTACAGTAATCTGTGCTATACATATGCACTGTTACTGTAAAAATGACACTGGCAAGGAAGGGGTTAACTTTATTGGAGATGCAGGGGTTAAGTGTGTCCCTAGGGGCGTGTTTCTTAATGTAAAGGGGTGTGGACACTAGTTTGGGTGACAACCAGTGATTCCCTCACTATGAAGGGGTTTCCCCTCACTTCCTGTTTTAACCATGGGACAGGAAGTGAAATCTTCTATGGGACACAAATGAAAAAACCCTCTCTTATTCCAAAATGAAATAATAAAAAAAAAAAATTGCCTTTAGTTCTACTTTAACGAAACCTTTAGTAAACAATTTGCATGAAATAATGATGGTATGTAAATCTTCAACGCGTTTCAGCATAGGCTTCATCAGGAAGATGTAATAAGTAGTGAAGATTTGACCTGTAGACATGCGCAGATGTGCAGAACGAAAAAAAAAAATAGTTTTGTTTCATTTTGTTTTGATTCGTTATTTGCATAAAATAGTTTAGTTAAATTTGTTTAATTCATTTAATTTGTTTTCATTATTATAAGTTTATTCAAAATTCAAATAGATTTTGATTTTCTGAATTCAGTCAAATTGAACTCAATTCCATTCAAATCAAATTCCATTCGAAATCAAATTTATTCTATTCGGTATTCGATTTTATGAATTTAGTAATATTCTTTCAATTCTATTGTTTTGTCTATTCTTTTCTTTTTTTTTTCTGTTCTATTCTTTTCTATTTTATTCTAAGTTGAATTTATTCTATTAGAAATTGGAATTTTGAAAGAAGGTTCCATTTCTTTCTATTTTATTCTATTCTATTCTTTGTTTTTCTATTCTATTCTTTTCTAAATTTGAACTCAAATTTATTCTGTTTGAAATTCGAATTTCAGATGATGGTTATATTCTTTCTATTTTTTTATTTTATTCTTTACCATTCTATTCCTTTCTTTTCTTTTCTATTCTATTCTTTTCTAATTTTGAACTCAAATTTATTCTGTTTGAAATTCGAATTTCAGATGATGGTTATATTCTTTCTATTTTTTTATTTTATTCTTTACCATTCTATTCCTTTATTTTCTTTTCTTTTCTATTCCATTCTTTTATTTTCTATTCTATTTGTTTTCTATTCCTTTATTTTTTACTCTTTTATATTCTATTCTTTTCTTTTCTATTTTTTTTTCTATTCTATTATTTTCTGTTCTATTCCTTTATTTTCTATTCTATTGTATTCGCTTCAGAAATTCGAATTCAATTTGAAAACAATTCGAATTCAAAAAAAGAGTCGATTTGAAAATTATTCAAATTTTGTACGAAATTTTGTTTTGTTATTTCTGATTTGTTTAAATTCTTTACTTTTGTAATTCGGGAATTCGGATTCATCCGATTTTCTGAATAACGAAAAATGTTCCTGAATTTCAATTCGGAACGAAACGAACCACACATGTCTATATAGCTGTTATATTTGAATAGTATACAAGAAATACATAAAATAAGTGCCCATTTCAGCCTTGTGTAGGTCTACAATCTTCTCCCTGACATCCTTGGACAGCTCTTTGGTCTTGGCCATGGTGGAGAGATTGGAATCTGATTGGTTGCTTCTGTGGACAGGGGTCTTTTATACAGGTAACAAGCTGAGATTAGGAGCACTCCCTTTAAGAGATTCCTCCTAATCTCAGCTTGTTACCTGTATAGAAGACACCTGGGAGCCAGAAATCTGCTGATTGATCGGGGATCAAATACTTATTTCACTCATTAAAATGCAAATCAATTTATAACTTTTATGAAATGTGTTTTTCTGGATATTTTGTTGTTGTTCTGTCTCTCACTGGTAAAATAAACCGACCAATAAAATTATAGACTGATCATTTCTTTTGTCAGTGGGCAAACGTACAAAATCAGCAGGGGGATCAAATACTTTTTCCCTTCACTGTATATTGATAGACTGTTTGCACTTTTTTTATATATATGTTCTTTGGATGACTTTGCTGTTATTTATCTTGGATGAATTCTGCCTGTTAAACCACTTCTGGATTGGAAGGATTTGCCCCCTTAACCACTTAAGCCCCGGAAGATTTTACCCCCATTCCGACCAGGGGGTATTTTGCGATTCGGCACTGCGTGACTTTAACGGACAATTGCGCGGTCGTGCGACGCTGTACCTAAACGAATTTGGCGTCCTTTTTTTTCCCACAAACAGAGCTTTCTTTTGGTGGTATTTGATCACCTGTGCGATTTTTTGATCACGCGCTATAAACAAAAAAAGAGCGTCAATTTTGCAAAAGTAACAATATTTTTCACATTTTTTTATATGAAATTCCCCCAAAAAAAAATGTAAAAATCTAAATTTTTTAACATTTTCGGCCAATTTGTTTTATGCTACCTATGTTTGGTAAAAAAAATCGCAAAAAGCGTATTTTGATTGGTTTGCGCAAAAGTTATCGCGTTTACTAACAAAGGGAAAGATTTTTGTCATTTTTGTTGTTTTTTTTAACGCGTAATGGCGGCGATCTGCGATTTTTTTTGCGGTACTGCGACATTGTGGCGGACAGATCGGACCCTTGACTGACATTTTTGACACTTTTGGGGTAACCAGTGACATTTCTACAGTAATCAGTGCTATATATATGCACTGTTACTGTAAAAATACACTGGTAGTGAAGGGGTTAACTTTATTTGGGAGGGAGGGGCTGTGTGTGTCCCTAGGGGCGTGCTTTCTACTGTGATTGGCTGTGGCTTGAGCTGTAAGGACACTGATCAACGGATCTACATAGTAGATCTGTGTGATCAGTGTCTTTACAGCGAGGAGAATGACAGGTCGCTTGTTTACACAAGCTGCCTGACATTCTCCCTTTCCCCCGCCGATCGCCGAGTGGCCGGCAGACATCGGGTCCGCTGGTCACACGCGCGGGGGGGGTCCGTGACCACGCGGGAGCGGGAGCGCGCCTCCGGCAGCGCGCTCGCTCCCTAGACCCTCACAAGCAAGCAACGTAGCCCTACGTTAGTTTGCCTGTAAGGGGCTGACCGCCGACGTAGATAGTCGTGCGGCGGTCGGCAAGTGGTTAATGACCAGGCCATTTTTTGCTATTCGGCACTGCGATACTTTAACAGACAATTGCAGGCGACGCTGTACCCAAATACAATGTGTGTCCTTTTTTACCCACAAATAGAGATTCTCTTTTGGTGGTATTTGATCATCTCCGCAATTTTTATTTTTTTGGGCTATAAACAAAAAAAGAGCGACAATTCTGAAAAAAAAACCTATATTTTTTCACATTCTGCTTTATACAGTAACATTCCCCAAAAAAAAAAAAAAAATTTAAAAATCTATTTTTTTATTCCTTTTAGGCCAATTTGTATTCTGCTCAATATTTTTGGTAAAAAAAAAAAAAAAAATCCCAATAAGTGTATATTGATTGGTTTGCGCAAAAGTTATCGCATCTACAAACTACAGGAAATATTTATGTCATTTTTATTTATTTTTAATTTTTTTACTAGTAATGGCGGCGATCTGCGATTTTTAGCGGGACTGCGACATTGCGGTGGACAGATCGGTACTAATGACACTGGCAGGGAAGGGGTTACCTAGGGGTGATCCAAGGGTTAAGTATGAGCCTAGGGGGGTGTTTTCTAACTGTGGGGGGAGGGACTTGTGAAATGATCATAGAGACCTGTGATCCTATATAGAAAGATCACAGGCACTCTGTGATAATTTCAGAGAGAACAACGGTTGGCTCTGTTTAAAACAGCTGACCATCCTTCTCTCTCAGTGGGGAGCTATCGCGGGTGCCCGGCAGCAATCGGAGCCGCCGGTCCCATGGATCGGCATCCCCGCTGCCTAGTGGAGGGCGGGCGCGTTCCAGTGGCGGCGTGGGCTCGCCCCCAGAACCGCTCCCACTTACCTACGTCGGTTCGCGCAGCCGAGCCAGCCTGCCACGGTAAATCTGTGGCGGGCATTCGGCAAGCGGTTAAAGACTTTATTTGTTTTCATTTGATTGTAGTGTTGATGCACTAACACTGTATATGGATAGTGCAACACCTTTTTATGTTTATTAATACACTGCCCGGCCAAAAAAAGTCGCCACCTGGAATTAACCACTTGCCGACCGCCGCAAGTACATTTACTGCGGCGGTCAGCCCCGTGCAGGCAAAGTGACGTCACTCGCCTGAGAGCCTCTAGGGGGCGAGCGCGCGCCGCCGGAGACGCGCTCCCGCCCCCACTCGTTGCCTGACATGTCCGCGCGTGTGACCGGCGGACCCGATGTCCGCCGGTCACTCGCGATCTCCCGCTGTGAAGGGAGAAAGGCAGGCGGATGATGTAAACAAAGCCGTCTGTCATTCTCCCTGATCTAACTGCAGAGATCATACAATCCTGCTATGTAGAATCATATGTCTCTGTGGTTACATCACTAGCCACACCCCTTTACAGTTAGAAGCACGCCCCTAGGGACACACTTAACCCCTGCATCACCAATAAAGTTAACCCCTTCCCTGCCAATGTCATTTTTACAGTAACAGTGCATATGTATAGCACTGATTACTGTAGTAATGTCACTGGTAACCCCAAAAGTGTCAAAAATGTCAGTTAGGGGTTCGATCTGTCCGCCGCAATGTCGCAGTCCCGCAAAACAAAATCGCACATCACCGCCATTACTCGTTAAAAAAAAAACAATAAAAATGACAAAAATCTTTCCCTTAGTTAGTAAACGCAATAACTTTTGCGCAAATCAATCAAAATACGCTTATTGTGATTTTTTTTTTTTACCAAACATATGTAGCAGAAAACAAATTGGCCTAAAATGTTAAAAAATTTTGATTTTTACATTTTTTTGGGGGGGAATTTCATATAAAAAAATGTGAAAAATATTGTTATTTTTTCAAAATTGTCGCTCTTTTTTTGTTTATAGCGCAAAAAGTAAAAATCGCACAGGGGATCAAATACCACCAAAAGAAAGCTCTGTTTGTGGGAAAAAAAGGACGTCAATTTCATTTGGGTACGGCGTTGCACGACCGCGCAATTGTCCTTTAAATTTAAGCAGTGCCGAATCGCAAAACAGGCCCTGGTCTTTCAGCAGTCAAATCCTCCGGGGCTTAAGTGGTTAACTAAGCAACTAACTAAACTAAGCATGCAGTGACTCTCCAATTGGATATTACTGGATGTGGCCATAGAATGAGGTCAGCTGACTACCTGAATATACTGAATGATCAGGTTATTCCATCAATGGATTTTTTCTACCCTGATGGCACAGGAATATTCCAAGATGACAATGCCAGGACTCATCGGGGCTCAAATTGTGAAAGATTCAGGTTCAGGGAGGATGAGACATCATTGTCACTCATGGATTGGCCACCACAGAGTCCAGAACTTACCCCCATTGAGAATCTTTGGGATGTGCTGGAGAAGGCTTTGCCCAGTGCTCCGACTCTCCCATCGTTTTGGTGAAAAATGAATGCAACTCTGGACGGTAATACATCTTGTGACATTCCAGAAGGTTTTCGAATGCCACAGTGAGTGCCTGCCGTAATCAAAGCTAAAGGCGGTCCAACAAAATCTTTAGAGTGGGTGTCCTTTTTTTGGTGATGGCGACTTTTTTTTTTGCCGGGCAGATTAATATAAAATAAACATCTAGAGCAGGGTGGGTTTCTCAACCAGGGTTTCTCCTGAGGTTGCTAGGGGTTCTTCCTGAGGTTGCTAGGGGTTCCTTGAGCAATGGGCAATTTCTGCCTCTCATATAGGATTCCAATGACACCATTGTTCCTTTTAGCTATCTGTAAGGGGGTAATTCTTCCTAATGATGATAAGAGTAAGGAGCATTCTTCCCACTGACTGTCACACTAATGTGCCATGAGTTGTAGATTTTTAATTTTAGCAGGGGTTCCCCGAGACCAGAAATTTATTTCAAAGGGCTCCTTTGTGTTGAAAAGTTTGTGACCCGAACAAATCTTGGAGGGAGTCACAAATGCATATTCTCCATCGTGCCTATTTACCCTTTAATAACCCCCAGGCTACGAATTGTCCTTACTGCCTCACCACACGGCCTTCCCTGGCCCACCGCTTCTGGCTGTGCAAGTTTATCTCTGTCTTCTGGGACCAGGACCTCTCTTTCATCTTTGGAGTTACCTTGGTACAACTTCCCAAAGACCCCTTCCTCTTGATATTCGGCCACAGGGACACCCAACTCCTCATCCGATCCTCTATTACCAGTGGCGGCCCGTCCATTTGGGGCGCAGGGGCCCTGCCCCCTCATCCATGCGTCCGGCCCCCTAATCTGCATGCAGGGCGCCGGACGCATGGATTCCAATGGAGTTTTTTTTTTTTTTTTGAAGCACGTGATTATAGCCAGAGGCTCTAATTGGCTTCAAAAAAGGGTGAGCTCGGGGCACAGAGCACTACACCCTGAGCCCACCCAGTTGTGTGACAATAGCGAATGAATACTCGCTATTGTCACACAGATTCTTCTCCTGGCCAATCAGGAAGCAGGTCCTGAGACCCATTTCCCAATTGGCCGAAAGGAGAAGCCATGCTATTGGCCAAGGAGGAGGAGGAGTGAGGAGATGCAGAAGACTGAGCGGAAAGCCGCCGCCGCTGCCTGCCTGACCTCCACATGTACAGGGTGAGTGAGCCGGTGACCGGGTGGGGGTATGGTGTGCAGTCTGGTGTGGTCCGGGGGGGGGGGATCTTATGGTGTGGTCCGTCTACCGCGTCCCCCCCCCGACCCATGGAGCACCAGCCGCCACTGCCTATTACTGAGACTCAGCATAGGGAATGGATCCTAATCTGTCACGAAGGATGATATTGAACAGTTGGACCTCTTCAATGTGCCCTAAGACATCCCACGTCAAATCGTCTCTTCTGCTGCTTCTATACAAGGACAAACTTAACACAGATTTCACACAAGTTAACTCACAAAAGCACTTTATGGTTGGTGGGATACCTTCATACGCTCGACACTATCTCCCAAAGAGCAAGATCCCCTCAACAAATGCCCAGAGTACCATGATGATGGATACTTACTGCAAATCTCACAGGAGGACTCCTTGCTTTCCTGACCTTCCACAAATGTCGCCTATTGGATCCCTCTTCTTAGGAATGTTGATCGATTCGCCTACACCTCATATTCCTTTGAGTAATTCTCATTGTGTTTTTACCCTAGTTGGAAGTTTAGGCCATCCAGCCAGTCCAATCTCTACAGGGTTACTATATATCCTCAGCGCGGGTTATCTGCGCCCCCAACTACACTTCCTCTTCTTTCCTCTTCCTCTTTCGCTTCTTTTCCTTCCTTTTCTCTCCCAGACCTATTGTTTTATTATTATTATTATTGCAATATGTTTATCACGCTGTTTCTTTCATCTCGGCCTTAATATTCATTACGAATTGTAAAATACGCAAATCTCGACTTCTGTCGAAGTTGTATACTTTGTATTGGTGAATTCTTTCAATAAAATGTATTTAACCACTTGCCGACCGCTCACGTTGAGCCTACTGCGGCAAAGTGGTTCGTTATCGTCCAGCGACGCTGGACTCCTCCCCTTGTGGGCGGCGAGCGCGCGCCGCCGGAGGCTCTCTCCAGCTGTATTCAGTCACAGCGGGAGTCGGGCCAGGGGAGGAGAGGCGGTGATCACCGCTGCTCTTCCCCGATCGTCGGGGATCGAGTGAGGAGATCCGCCTGCTTGTGTAAACAAAGCGGGCGGATCTCCTAAGTGACAGGCAGGGACAGATTGCAGGATTCAGCATAGCTCAACCTGCGATCTGTGCCTGTGTCACACAGTCCCCTCCCCCCACACACGTCAGTAAGCACCAGGCATACATTAACCCCTTGATCACCAATAAAAATGAACCCCTTCCCTGCCAGTGTCTTTTTTACAGTAACAGTGCATATGTATAGCACTGATTACTGTAGTAATGTCACTGGTACCCCCAAAAGTGTCAAAAATGTCAGTCAAGGGTCCAATCTGTCCGCCGCAATGTAGCAGTCCCGCAAAAAATATCGCAGATCGCCACCATTACTAGTTAAAAAAAAAAAAAACAATAAAAATGACATAAATTTCCCGTAGTTAGTAGCTGAGATAACTTTTGCGCAAACCAATCAAAATACGCTTATTGCGATTTTCTTTACCAAAAATATGTAGCAGAAAACAAATTGGCCTAAAATGTTAAAAAATTTAGATTTTTTAATTTTTTGGGGGGGGATTTCATATAAAAAAAATATGAAGAATATTGTTATTTTTTCAGAATTGTTGCTCTTTTTTTGTTTATAGCGCAAAAAGTAAAAATCGCACAGGTGATCAAATACAACCAAAAGAAAGCTCTGTTTGTGGGAAAAAAAGAACATCAATTTAATTTGGGTACAGCATCGCACGACCGTGCAATTGTCAGTTAAAGTAACGCAGTGCCGAATCGCAAAATATGGCCTGGTCAGGAATGGGGTAAAATCTTCCAGTTTTAAAGTGGTTAAAAATACGCTCATTGAGAATTTTTTTGTCAAAGACATGTAGCTAAATACATTTTGGCCTAAATATATGACAAAAAATTAATATATTGGATATTTTTTAACTGTCAAAGTAGAAAAATATTGTTATTTTTTTCAAAATTGTCGCTTTTTTTTATTAATATCGCACAAAATGAAGAGCGCAGAGGTGATCAAATACCACCAAAAGAAAGCTCTGTTTGTGAGAAAAAAAGGACGTAAATTTTGTTTGGGTACGGCGTTGCATGACCGCGCAATTGTCAGTTAAATTCGCACAGTGCCGAATCGCAAAAAGTGGCCTGGACGTAAAGCAGGAAAATCCTCCGGTGGTAAAGTGGTTAAAAAAAAAGAAAAAAGAAAAGGTTGAGAAAGGCTGATCTAGAGGATCCTCAGGGGGTTCAGGAGCCTCTTTTTTTCCCAGCATCCTTTTTGTCCTCGATTCTTTGGCAGGGCAGAAGTGAGGTCCTCCGGGAGGCGTACGAGGCCCTCTGGATGTTTTGTATTAATTCAATGGCGTCTTTTTCTTATTTTCGCGATGATGCAAAGTGTACGGGTGAAATCCTCATCTGATTCCCTTCACCGTAAACATTCCCATATATCGCAGCTGCTACTTAGTGTCACTTCCATCCATGTCATGATGCAAACATCAACCCTAAAACACATTAACCCCTGCGCCCCCGTTCCCTTTGACTGTGTCACTTAGAGCATGTCAGAATGTAATGGCTTCACTCTCTGCTGACCCGCCGGCTGATGGGAACCAGATTTTGGGGCAGGTTCTGCACATGTGTACCTGGGACAATCCGCAACTATGTTCTCCAGGCGATTAAAACCAGGTGCGTCCGAAAACGTGAGACGTTCGCATGATGTACAACATGTGTTCTCAAGACGACGCTTTGATACTTTGTGTTGGAGGTGCAAGGAGCCGTGATTGCCCCCCCTCGCTGCGTTCATGTTTTGTCCTCGAAGAGCCGCAAAAGATTTACAGAGGAATTCAAAAACATCTCCAGGAATTTCATGTTCTGATAAAATTCACAACAAACACACTAAAGTGGAAAGCGACTCATAGGGCTAATCACAAGGACGTAAAATCACAACTTTCCTCTAGCTAACAAAGGGGACCTGTCTGCGATTTGTTGCTTAAGGCCTCATGCATGCTGGGCGTTATCAAATCGTCAATAGAAAGCTGTAGCTGTAGAAGGAGTTTTTTCAGCTTTTTTGCAGTAGTGTTTGTAACCGAACCGCAACCCACAATGTGCTTGCGTGCTTCCATCACTATACTGCTTCCTCCAGTCTTGATATCAGATATTACAGCCGCCCCTATAAAAAAAACTAGCCGAGAATAGCGTGTATAAGATCTGGAACATTTATTGAACAAACTCACACCTAATATATATACCCCGCCAGGTCAGGTGCCTGATTACATTAACATATGCAGATGTGTACAAAAATGTAGCACTGCCCCCTTGAGGATTGCTGGTTTTACACACTTTTGGATTCCCCTGGGTTACCCCAGAAATCTTAGCACTTTACTTTATTGGCTCAGTCAATAAACAGTCTAGGGGTTGTTGTTTTGTGGTTTTATTTGATATTGGGATGGGAAAAGGGATGAGTGGGATACTCCAACAATCAAACTATTCACAATGCTCAGGACATCTGATTGAGAATGCGGCAAGGCCGCTGCTTCATCCTGCCACTAGATGAATCTGAGGTAAATGTTCCTTTAGGTATTTCTCTTCAGGGCACACAGCTAGCACCCTCTTTCCTTTCCTCCGGCTGACACCTGTCCACTGACTACACTGCTCCAGAGTGGCCCCCTTCCTGGGCAGGTCCTTGGGCAGGATCCTCTGTACTCACGATACTGCTTTCCAGGTTCTCACAATGCCTCAATTCCTCCAGTCAGCTTCTCCAGGACCTCTGGGTTCAGCTACACACTTCTGGCTCACCAGGCCAATTGCCCGTGACCAAACACCAGCTACTTCAGAAGAGGAGGCAGCCGCCACCCTCCTTCTGGGACTCTGCTTCCAGCTAAAGACCTTGTGCACCTGTGAAACAGTGGTGGCGATCCTATAATATAGTGGTGGCCCTCTGTTGTACAGTGTTGGCTCTCCTATCATATAGTGGTGGCCCTCTGTTGTACAGTGGTGGCTCTCCTATCATATAGTGGTGGCCCTCTGTTGTCCAGTGGTGACTCTCCTATCATATAGTGGTGGCCCTCTGTTGGAGAGTGGTGACTCTCCTATCATATAGTGGTGGCCCTCTGTTGGAGAGTGGTGGCTTTACTATCATATAGTGGTGGCCCTCTGTTGGAGAGTGGTGGCTCTCCTATCATATAGTGGTGGCCCTCTTTTGGACAGTGGTGGCTCTCCTATCATTTAGTAGTGGTCCTCTGTTGGACAGTGGTGGCTCTCCTATTATATAGTGGTGGCCCTCTGTTGGAGAGTGGTGACTCTCCTATCATATGGTGGTGGCCCTCTGTTGGAGAGTGGTGGCTCTCCTATCATATAGTGGTGGCCCTCTGTTGGAGAGTGGTGGCTCTCCTATCATATAGTGGTGGCCCTCTGTTGTACATTACTGGCTCTCCTATCATATAGTGGTGGCCTTCTGTCAAACAGTGATGTCTCTCCTATCATACGTATACTGTAGTGGTGGCTCTCCTATCATATGGTGGTGGCCCTCTGTTGGGCAGTGGTGGCTCCTCTTTTATCATATGGTGGTGGCCCTCTGTTGTACAGTGGTGACTCTCTTATCATATAGTGGTGGTCCTTTGTTACACAGTGGTGGCTATGCTATCATATAGGGGTGGCCCTCTGTTGTATAGTGGTGACTCTGCTATCATATAATGATGGCCTTCTGTCAAACAGTGATGTCTCTCCTATCATATACTGTAGTGGTGGCCCTTTGTTGGACAGTGGTGGCTCTCCTATCATATAGTGGTAGCCCTCTGTTGGAAAGTGGTGGCTCTCCTGTCATATAGTGGTGGCCCTCTGTTGTACAGTGGTGGCTCTCCTACTCATATAGTGGTGGCCCTCTGTTGGACAGTGGTGGCTTTTCTATCATATACAGTGGTGGCCCTCTGTTGTACAGTGGTGGCTCTCCTATCATATAGTGGTGGCCTTCTGTTATACAGTGGTGGTTCTCCTATCATATAGTGGTGGCTTTCTTTTGGAGAGTGGTGGCTCTCCTATAATATAGTGGTGGCCCTCTGTTGTACAGTGGTGGCTCTCCTACTCATATAGTGGTGGCCCTCTGTTGGAGAGTGGTGGCTCTCCTATCATATAGTGGTGGCCCTCTGTTGTACAGTGGTGGCTCTCCTACTTATATAGTGGTGGCCCTCTGTTGGAGAGTGGTGGCTCTCGTATCATATAGTGGTGGCCCTCTGTTGGAGAGTGGTGGCTCTCCTATCATATAGTGGTGGCCCTCTGTTGGAGAGTGGTGGCTCTCCTATCATATGGTGGTGGCCCTCTGTTGGTGAGTGGTGGCTCTCCTATCATATGGTGGTGGCCCTCTGTTGTACTGCGTTGGCTCTCCTGACTTGCATTCTATGGTTCTGTCTCCCAGATGTAATGTTCTTTGCTCTGCTTTATTACAACTAATGTCTACTAAATACGTTGAGTTCATTTTACACCCTGCACCCTCCACCTCCTATATTCCTCATATCCTATAGATATATAAACATATTCCCACAGACCCTTTATATGCAAAAACATACCCGCTGCCAATGTTTTGAATACGGCTGGAAAAACCTAACACTTTCATTATCATGAACCCTGCAGAACCCCCCCGAACCTCTGTGAAGGGCCCCCAGGGGTACAATTAGCACTTGTTGAAGAATTCTGCTCTTGGCCGGCTAAAATGACCTATTTAATAGTGATTTGTTTTTCCTCCCTTCCCAAAGTCTGTGAAAGTGGTGAGGAAATGAAATTACAGTCGGCGAGTCACTGATGATTACAATTGCTACCATCTTATCACTGAGCATTGCTATTAGCATAATGCTTTATTACAGGCGGGTATTAGTGTCAGAGAGTGTATTAACATTATTACTACCGCCGTGCCGAGTACTCCGACTCACAGGAGCCGCTCTGTCACTTTTAGTTTCATTTCATAAAATAAAGAATTGCTGGATGTTGCCGCTCTCCTGAGGAGCCGGACATCGGTCCCTCCAATTCTCGCAGGTTTCCCCGTCATTGCCATAATTGCCGAAATTACTGACAACAGGGAAAGGCACCTTGTGCTAATGTGAATGTTTCTACCTAAATTCTGCGGTGCGACCCCCCTGACACTTCCGTATAATATCTGATTAGGAAACGTGCAGCCTGCTGAGGCCGGCCATACACAGCTGATCGTTAGAAATTGGGCATTAGCCGCCTATAATGGCCACCGCTGCAACTTCAGACTTGAAGAATTTTTGTAGATATTTTTTTTTTCTTTTGCCGTGTAAATTTTCCATCCTGCTTTTAACCACTTGCCGACCGCTCACATTGAGCGTACTGCGGCAAAGTGGCTCGTTATCGTCCAGCGACGTAGGTCTACGTCGCTGGACTCCTCCCCTTGTGGGCAGCGCGCGCGCCGCCAGAGCCTCGCTCCCGCTGTATTCAGTCACAGCGGGAGTCGGGTCGGGGGAGGAGCGGCGGTGATCACCGCCGCTCTTCCCCGATCGCCGGGAATCGAGTGAGGAGATCCACCCGCTTGTGTAAATAAAGCGGGCGGATCTCCTAAGTGACAGGCAAGGACAGATCACAGGATTCAGCATAGCTGAACCTGCGATCTGTGTCTGTGTCACACAGTTCCCTCCCCCCACACACGTCAGTAAGCACCAGGCATACATTAACCCCTTAATCACCAATAAAAGTTAACCCCTTCCCTGCCAGTGTCATTTTTACAGTAACAGTGCATATGTATAGCACTGATTACTGCAGTAATGTCACTGGTACCCCCCAAAAGTGTCAAAAATGTCAGTTAGGGGTCCGATCTGTCCGCTGCAATGTCGCAGTCCCACAAAAAAAAATCGCAGATCGCCGCCATTACTAGTTAAAAAAAAAAAACAATAAAAATGACATAAATTTCCCGTAGTTAGTAGGTGCGATAACTTTTGCGCAAACCAATCAAAATACGCTTATTGCGATTTTTTTTTTTTACCAAAATATGTTGAAGAAAACAAATTGGCCTAAAATGTTAAAAAATTTTGATTTTTACTTTTTTTTGGGGGGGGGGATTTCATATAAAAAAATGCGAAAAATATTTTTCACATAGAAAAACTGAGAAAAACTGAGTCCGCCTAAAGGACTCCGTGTGTGAAACGGCCCTAAGAGAGTTCTCCTAATCTCAGCTTGTTACCTGTATAGAAGACACCTGGGAGCCAGAAATCTGCTGATTGATCGGGGATCAAATACTTATTTCACTCATTAACCACTTAAGCCCCGGAGGATTTTCCTGCTAAAAGACCTGGGGGTATTTTGCGATTCGGCACTGCGTGACTTTAACGGACAATTGCGCGGTCGTGCGACGCTGTACCTAAACGAATTTGGCGTTTTTTTTTTCCCACAAACAGAGCTTTCTTTTGGTGGTATTTGATCACCTGTGCGATTTTTTGATTACGCGCTATAAACAAAAAAAGAGCGACAATTTTGCAAAAATAGCAATATTTTTCAAATTTTTTATATGAAACTCCCCAAAAAAAAAATGTAAAAATCAAAATTTTTTAACATTTTTGGCCAATTTGTTTTATGCTACATATGTTTGGTAAAAAAAATCGCAAAAAGCGTATTTTTATTGGTTTGCGCAAAAGTTATCGCGTTTACTAACAAAGGGAAAGATTTTTGTCATTTTTGTTGTTTTTTTTTAACGTGTAATGGCGGCGATCTGCGATTTTTTTTGCGGTACTGCGACATTGCGGCGGACAGATCGGACCCTTGACTGACATTTTTGACACTTTTGGGGTTACCAGTGACATTTCTACAGTAATCAGTGCTATATATATGCACTGTTACTGTAAAAATACACTGGTAGTGAAGGGGTTAACTTTATTTGGGAGGGAGGGGCTGTGTGTGTCCCTAGGGGGCGTGCTTTCTACTGTGATTGGCTGTGGCTTGAGCTGTAAGGACACTGATCAACGGATCTACATAGTAGATCCATGTGATCAGTGTCTTTACAGCGAGGAGAATGACAGGTGGCTTGTTTACACAAGCTGCCTGACATTCTCCCTCTCCCCCGACGATCGCCAAGTGACCGGCGGACATCGGGTCCGCTGGTCACACGCGCGGGGGGGTCCGTGACCGCGCGGGAGCGGGAGCGTGCCTCCGCGGGCGCGCGCTCGCTCCCCAGACCCTCCCAGGCTAGTGACGTTAATTAACGTCACTCTGCCTGGCAGGGGCTGACCGCCGCAGTAAATCTACTTGCGGCGGTCGGCAAGCGGTTAAAATGATATTTTTGTTGTTATTCTGGTAAAATAAACCAGCCAATAAAATTATAGACTGATCATTTCTTTGTCAATGGGCAAACCTACAGAATTAGTAGGGGGATCCAATACTTTTTTCCCTCACTGTATATTGATAGACTGTTTTGCCCTCTTTCTATATGAATGTTCTTTGGATGGCTTTGCTACCGGCAGTTGGTCAGCATGAATACGTATTGCAATATATGAAAACCAAAATCCCAGAATTTATGCAAACGTTTCCTAGAAATGTGAATAGTGGTCAGACCATCCCCTCCTCTACACGTCACAGTTTAGGGGGGCTGACTCAGTACAAAAAAAATGCAAAGGAGGAAGGCGATCCGCTGTGTTACCGTACAGCCCATGCCTTCACCAGCTTAATGGGAAATTATATGTTTGCCTTTTGTGGTCCAAACTTTTAAAAGCCCCAAATACTCCGAACCCAGCATGGAACATTACCAGAACATACATCACCTTAAAGCGGAGTTCCGGGCACAGAAATGATTTTTTTCTGAACATACCCCCGGGACAGTCAGGGCTAGCACATTCCACAATGGCTAGCCTCTGATCTGTCCCGGTTCGCACTTACCTGTAAGAAGAAATACTTACTTAGAAATTTTCTTCCACAGCGTTTCCATCTCTGTTGTGGGCAGCTGAAGCCGGCGCGGTCCTCTTCTCTGTCTTCTTCCGCGTCTTCGTGTCCCAGAATGCGCCGCACCGGCCCCTCTCGTCACTTCCGGTGCGGCGCCGCATTCCTAAACAGCTTCTGGGCATGCCCAGAAGCTGTTTAGCAGGGGAATGCGGCGTCGCCCGGAAATGACGAGCGGGGCCGGTGCGGCGCATTGATTCCTGGGAGCTATGACGTTTAGCTCCCAGGAATCATCGCGAGGCAGGAAGTGACGGGGTGAGCCTCGGCGCTGGAGGAGGAAGCTGTCATAGGTGAGTATTTACGATCTTCAATAAAAAGGTGAGTAAACAAAAAAAAAAAAAATAACTATCCAATTCCTTTTCAGGTGAGGCATACCTAGCGGAGGGGCACAAAAAAAAAAATCTTTTTTGTGCCCGGAGCTCCGCTTTAACCAGAACTGGTACTTATGGGGCAAAATAAAAGAATAAAGTATACAATAAAAACGTGCAATGAAATATATAAAGGTTCATTAGCATACAGTGTGATTTAGCAATATGCAGGATGAGGCTGAATGAATTTCCAATTGCTCATTAACAATAATTTGCATAAGCAACAGCCATGGCAATAATACGTTTATAATTACCCGGGAATTTATACTAATGTTGTCTTACATCATATAGGAAGGTTTGCATTTCTCCTCGTCAGGGGCTGTGCTTGTGCACTCCCCACCCAGGACCATATGTATGCCCGCAAAATGGGGGTCTGAGGACGTCCATAACATCCAAAATTTAAGAAAACTGTAAATTTTAATTGAACACTTTAATGTCATTTTAAAAGTCGTTTTCAATCTTCTTAAATAAGCAGCTTGGAATAAAGAGATTGTAAAGTCTTGTTTAACCACTTTGCCGTCGCTCACTAGAGCTGTACTGCAGCAAAGTGGCTCGATAACGTCTGGCGACGTAGACCTACGTCGCCAGACATTCCCCCCTCTGTTCAGTTACAGCGGGAGTCGGGCCAGGGGAGGAGCGGGGGTGATCAATGCCGCTCTTCCCCGATCATCGGGGATCGAGTGTGGAAATCCGCCCGCTTGTGTAAACAAAGCGGGCGGATCTCCTAAGTGACAGACAGGGTCAGATTGCAGGGTTCAGCATAGCTGAACCTGTGATCTCTGTCTGTGTCACACAGTCCCCTCCCCCCACACACGTCAGTAAGCACCAGGCATACATTAACCCCTCCCTCTCCAATAAAAATGAACAACTTCCCTGCCATTGTCATTAGTACAGTAACAGTGCATATGTATAGCACTGATTACTGTAGTAATGTTACTGGTCCCCCCAAAAGTGTCATAAATGTCAGTCAAGGGTCCGATCTGTCCGCCGCAATGTCGCAGTCCCGCAAAAAAAAATCGCAGATCGCCACCATTACTCGTTAAAAAAAAAAAACCACCAAAAAATGACATAAATCTTTCCCTTAGTTAGTAAACGCAATAACTTTTGCGCAAACCAATCAAAATACGCTTATTGTGATTTTTTTTTACCAAAAATATGTAGCAGAAAACAAATTGGGCAAAAATTTTAAAAAATTTTGATTTTTACATTTTTTTTTTGGGGGGGGGGGGGGGGATTTCATATAAAAAAAAATGTGAAAAATATTGTTATTTTTTCTAAATTTTCGCTCTTTTTTTGTTTATAGCGCAAAAAGTAAAAATTGCACAGGTGATCAAATACCACCAAAAGAAAGCTCTATTTGTGGGAAAAAAGGACGTAAATTTTGTTTGGGTACAGCGTCGCACGACCGCGCAATTGTCAGTTAAAGCGGAGTTCCAGCCTCAAATACCTTATTTAACTAAAAATACCCCTATAATACTAATCCATTGGCCTTTACAGAACCGCTATTCTCATACTTACAAGGTGTACAGTATTGGATTTTAGTCAAAATCTTACTTTTAAAAACGCTGTCTGGGCGCGGCCATCTTGGATGTGGGCATCTGAAGCCGCAGTGTAATCTGCTGTGTCCTTCTTCCTGATTCCAGGGAGTGTTCTGGGAGTTCTACCTGATTCCAGGGAGTGTTCTGGGCGTCCTTCCTGATTCCAGCCTCCTGGGAGTGATGACAAACAGCTCCCACGATGCAATGCAAAGGCGGAAGTGATGTCGGTGGCTGTGGCCACAGAGGGGGGAGAAGGAGGAAGTACAATCAAAAATGCCCTGAAAATAAGGTAAGAGACCCCTGAAAAAAATTGAAAATGCCCAATTGTTGATCAGCATAGCGAGCACTCCAGGAATCGCTAAAGTTGCAAAATAGGCCGGAACTCCACTTTAAAGTCGCACAGTGCCGAATCACAAAAAGTGGCCTGGACGTAAAGCAGGAAAATCCTCCGGTGATAAAGTGGTTAAGAAAACTGTACATTTTAATTTAACACTTTAATGTCATTTTAAAAGTCGTTTTCAATCTTTTTAAATAAGCAACTTGGAATAAAGTGATTGTAAAGTCTCGTTTTAAAAAAAATAATATAACAAACATTTTATACTTGCTGTAATGGTTTTGCACAGAGCAGCCCTTCTTCTCGGGTCCCTCTTTGGTGCCCCTGGCCCCTCTCTCCTATCAAGTGCCCCCCACAGCAAGCAGCTTGCTACGGGGGCACCCGAGCCGAGCTGCAGCTCAGTTTGGCGCCACCCCCTCTCTCTCCTGATTGGCTAACTGACTTTGGCAGTCACTGGAGCCAATGGCACTGCAGCTGTGTCTCAGCCAATCAGGAAGGAGAGTCCCAGGCGACCGAGGGATTATTGGACATTGCTGGCTAGAGATGGTGCTCAAGTAAGTATTAGGGGGGTGCTGGGGGGGGGGGGTTCTGGCTGCTACACACAGAAGGCTTTTTATCTTAATGCATTGACTGTACATTCTGCCTCTTTAAAAAAATCCCTGATGATCCTGCCATGATGATCCTTGCCTGGGCACTTCCTGTTATGGGGCGGCAACCATCTCTGAAATGTGCTCCTGTGTTGTCACCCTGTCACATGCACCCTCTGGTGGAGCCTACAAGCTGCTGTGCTAACACATATTGTGCACATATGGTCCACTGATTATAACATCACATAGGGGACTTTTTGACGCCCCTATATATACACACACATTATATATTTACATACAGTCAGGTCCATAAATATTAGGACATGGACACAATTCTAATCTTTTTGGCTCTATACATCACCACAATGGATTTGAAATGAAACAAACAAGATGTGTTTTAACTGCAGACTTTCAGCTTTAATTTGAGGGTATTTACATCCAAATCAGGTGAACGGTGTAGGAATTACAACAGTTTGTATATGTGCCTCCCACTTTTTAGGGACCAAAAGTAATGGGACAGATTAACAATCATAAATCAAACTTTCACTTTTTAATACTTGGTTGCAAATCCTTTGCAGTCAAATACAGCCTGAAGTCTGGAACTCATAGACATCACCAGATGCTGGGTTTCATCCCTGGTGATGCTCTGCCAGGCCTCTACTGCAACTGTCTTCAGTTCCTGCTTCTTCTTGGGGCATTTTCCCTTCAGTTTTGTCTTCAGCAAATGAAATGCATGCTCAATCCGATTCAGGTCAGGTGATTGACTTGGCCCTTCCCCTTGCAGAGCATTCCACTTCTTTCCCTTAAAAAACTCTTTGGTTGCTTTCGCAGGATGCTTCGGGTCATTGTCCATCTGCACTGTGAAGCGCCGTCCAATGAGTTCTGAAGCATTTGGCTGAATATGAGCAGATAATATTCCCGAAACACTTCAGAATTCATCCTGCTGCTTCTGTCAGCAGTCACATCATCAATAAATACAAGAGAACCAGTTCCATTGGCAGCCATACATGCCCACGCCATGACACTACCACCACCATGCTTCACTGGTGAGGTGGTATGCTTTGGATCATGAGCAATTCCTTTCCTTCTCCATACTCTTCTCTTCCCATCACTCTGCTACAAGTTGATCTTGGTCTCATCTGTCCATAGGATGTTGTTCCAGAACTGTGAAGGCTTTTTTAGATGTTGTTTGGCAAACTCTAATCTGGCCTTCCTGTTTTTGAGGCTCACCAATGGTTTACATCTTGTGGTGAACCCTCTGTATTCACTCTGGTGAAGTCTTCTCTTGATTGTTGACTTTGACACACATACACCTACCTCCTGGAGAGTGATCTTGATCTGACACACATACACCTACCTCCTGGAGAGTGATCTTGATCTGGCCAACTGTTGTGAAGGGTGTTTTCTTCACCAGGTAAAGAATTCTTCGGTCATCCACCACAGTTGTTTTCCGTGGTCTTCCGGGTCTTTTGGTGTTGCTGAGCTCACCGGTGCGTTCTTTATTTTTGAGGATGTTCCAAACAGTTGATTTGGCCACACCTAATGTTTTTGCTATCTCTCTGATGGGTTTGTTTTGTTTTTTTCAGCCTAATGATGGCTTGCTTCACTGATAGTGACAGCTCTTTGGATCTCATATTGAGAGTTGACAGCAACAGATTCCAAATGCAAATAGCACACTTGAAATTAACTCTGGACCTTTTATCTGCTCCTTGTGAATGGGATAATGAGGGAATAACACACACCTGGCCATGGAACAACTGTGCAGCCAATTGTCCCATTACTTTTGGTCCCTTAAAAATTGTGAGGCACATATACAAACTGATTTGGATGTAAATACCCTCAAATTAAAGCTGAAAGTCTGCAGTTAAAGCACATCTTTGTTTCATTTCAAATCCATTGTGGTGGTGTATAGAGCCAAAAAAGTTTAGAATTGTGTCAATGTCCCAATATTTATGGACGTGACTGTATATAATGTGTGTGTGTATAAAGGTGGTGAAAAAGTCCCCTATGTGATGTTATAATTAGTGGATTATAGTATATACAGTATCTCACAAAAGTAAGTACATCCCTCACATTTTTGTAAATATTTTATTAATTTCATGTGACAACACTGAAGAAATGACACTTTGCTACAATGTAAAGTAGTGAGTGTACAGCTTGTATAACAGTGTAAATTTACTGTCCCCTCAAAATAACTCAACACACAGTCATTAATGTCTAAACCGCTGGCAACAAAAGTGAGTACACCCCTAAGTGACAATGTCCAAATTGGGCCCAAAGTGTCAATATTTTGTGTGGCCGCCATTATTTCCCAGCACTGCCTTAACCCTCTTGGACATGGAGTTCACCAGAGCTTCACAGGTTGTCACTGGAGTCCTCTTCCCCTCCTCCATGATGACATCACAGAGCTGGTGGATGTTAGAGACCTTGCGCTCCTCCACCTTCTGTTTGAGGATTCCCCACAGATGCTCAATAGGGTTTAGGTCTGGAGACATGTTTGGCCAGTCCATCACCTTTACCCTCAGCTTCTTTAGCAAGGCAGTGGTCATCTTGGAGGTGTTTGGGGTCGTTATGTTGGAATATTGCCCTGCGGCCCAGTCTCTGAAGGGAGGGGATCATGCTCTGCTTCAGTATGTCACAGTACATGTTGGCATTCATGGTTCCCTCAATGAACTGTAGATCCCTACAGTTGAATGAAAATGATCACCCTACAGAGGGCTGATTTCAAAGACACTCCAAAAATCAAAGTGAAAAAAAAATGCAGCAGGCTAGTCCATTTTGCTGAAATGTCATTGCAGGACCTCAGAATGGTCCTCAGTAGTTTGTATGACCCCACATGCTTGTATGCATGCCTGACATTGTTGGGGAATGCTCCTAATGAGACGACAGATGGTGTTCCGTGGTATTTCCACCCAGATCTGTACAAGGACATCACTGAGCTCCTGAACAGACTGAGATGAAACCTGGTGGCGTCGGATGGACCGAAACATAATGTCCCAGAGGTGTTCTATTGGATTTAGGTCAGGCGAGTGTGGGGGCCATTCAATGGTATCAATTCCTTCATCCTCCAGGAACTGGCTGCATACTCTCACCACATGAGGCCGGGCATTGCTGTGCACCAGGAGGAACCCAGGACCCACTGCACCAGTGTAGGGTCTGACAATGGGTCCAAGGATTTCATCCCGATATCTAATGACAGTCAGGGTGCCATTGTCTAGCCTGTAGAGGTCTGTGTGTCCCTCCATGGATTTGCCTCTCCAGACCATCACTGACCCCCCACCAAACCGGTCATGCTGAAAGATGTTACAGGCAGCATAATGTTCTCCATGTCTTCTCCAGACTCTTTCACATCTGTCACATGTGCTCAGGGGGAACCTGCTCTCATCTGTGAAAAGCACAGGGCGCCAGTGGTGGAGCTGCCAATTCTGGTATTTAATGGAAAATGCCAATCGAGCTCCACACTGCCAATGAGCACAGGGCCCTTTAGAGGATGTCAGGCCCTCAGGCCACCCACATGAAGTCTGTTTCTAAATGTTTGATCAGAGATATTCACACCAGTGTCCTGCTGGGGTCATTTTGTAGGGCTCTGGCATTGCTCATCCTGTTCCTCCTTGCACAAAGGAGCAGATACCGGTCCTGCTGATGGGTTAAGGACCTTCTACAACCCTGTTCAGCTCTCCTAGAGTGACTGCCTGTCTCCTGGAATCTTCTCCATGCTCCTGAGACTGTGCTGGGAGACACAGCAAACCTTCTGGCAATGGGAGGTATTGATGGGCCATCCTGGAGGAGTTGGACTGCCTGCGCAACCTCTATAGGGTCCAGGTATGGCCTCTATAGGGTCCAGGTATCTCCTCATGCTACCAGTAGTGACACTGACCCCCTCTATAGGGTCCAGGTATGGCCTCATGTTACCAGTAGTGACACTGATTCCCCTCTATAGGGTCCAGGTATGGCCTCATGTTACCAGTAGTGACACTGACCCCCCTCTATAGGGTCCAGGTATGGCCTCATGTTACCAGTAGTGACGCTGACCCCCTCTATAGGGTCCAGGTATGGCCTCATGTTACCAGTAATGACACTGACCCCCCTCTATAGGGTCCAGGTATGGCCTCATGTTACCAGTAGTGACGCTGACCCCCTCTATAGGGTCCAGGTATGGCCTCATGTTACCAGTAATGACACTGACCCCCCTCTATAGGGTCCAGGTATGGCCTCATGTTACCAGTAGTGATGCTGACCCCCTCTATAGGGTCCAGGTATGGCCTCATGTTACCAGTAGTGACACTGACCCCCTCTATAGGATCCAGGTATGGCCTCATGCTACCAGTAGTGACACTGACCCCCTCTATAGAGTCCAGGTATGGCCTCATGTTACCAGTAGTGACACTGACCCCCTCTATAGGATCCAGGTATGGCCTCATGCTACCAGTAGTGACACTGACCCCCTCTATAGGGTCCAGGTATGGCCTCATGTTACCAGTAGTGACACTGACCCCCTCTATAGGGTCCAGGTATGGCCTCATACTACCAGTAGTGACACTGACCCCAGCCAAATGCAAAACTAGTGAAAAACTGTCAGAAAAGATGAGTAGGAAAAAAAGTCAGTGGCCTCCACCTGTAAAATCATTCCTGTTTTGGAGGTCATCTCATTGTTGCCCATCTAGTGCACCTGTTGTTTATTTCATTAACACCAAAACAGCCAAAACTGATGAACAACCCCCTCTGCTACTTAACTGACCAAGTCAATATCCCTGGAGTTTAATTGACCTGATGCTATACTAGGATTAAAAAGTGTTCTTTCAATTTTTTTGAGATATATATATATATATATAAATATTTTTTTTTTTAGAAATTACACTTTCCTCTCTTTTTTGTACATTTACATTTTTTTTAAAAAACAATTCCTCAATTTAAAAAATTGATGTTTTAAATAAAAAAAAAAAAATAACAAGTTTGCAATTTTCTAAATAAATGAAACTGACAGTTTAATGGATGTTTAAAGCTGCCAAGGCAACATCTCTCCTATGTTTGTCATATTTCAAATACGATAAAAATAACCCAGAAAAATCTGTTTTACTGACTTTCAGGCTGTCAATATATATATTTTTTTTTTTTTTCTTCATTGGAAATTGGATGATAATTTTAATTTTCCCCCGAGACTCAGCAATAATCCATTATTTGTAAGAACTTGTAAGAATCTCCATCAAGTTGGTGTATTGTTTTTTTCTTTTCTTCTTCTTTTTTTGCTTTATTATTTTGTTTCCAAGTCTTTATTTTACAATTTACCTTATGCTTAAATCAAATTTTCCCATACTTGTGCTGTGTTCCTGCAGAATACTTGACATGTTCCTGCAGAAATGGAAACATTTGGCCAAATTGAAGAAGAATGAAAACTCACATGTTTCAGCCATTTCTATAAAGAGAAGAAGATGATTGTAAAACGGTAGTTTTTTTTTTTTTGGAAAATACTCAAAGTGGACCTCCAACCTAAAAAAAAAAAAAAAAACCCAAAAACCAAATTGTTTGCATCTGTCCTCACATCCCCCCCTCTCCCACAGGTGCATTTTTATTTTATCTTTTGCTTTTCTCATTTTTTTTTTTTTTTAATGTGCTGTCCTTTCTTGCCTAGGTGAGAGTGACATTGTACCCGATCCACATGTGTGGAAAATTCTTCCAGTACCGTGCAGCAGATCTGCACATGCAAAGGTTTGCCCGCGTGCATATATGAGATCAGCGCAATTAGTGAAGCACGGGACTTCTGTTGGGTCTGTATGGGTGTCGGTTATTCGCCATGTGCACAGATGCAGTAAAGGGGGCAGGAACAGCAGCAAGGAGACTGAAGTTTATTTTTACCAATTAATTGCTGGGCACTTTCACCCCCTTCCTGCCCAGACCATTTTTCAGCTTTCAGCGCTTACACTTTGAATGACAATTGCGCGGTCATGCAACACGACAATTGCGCGGTCATGCAACACTGTACCCAAACTTAATTTTTATTATTTTGTTCACACAAATAGAGCTTTCTCTTGGTGGCATTTAACCACTTGCCGACCGCCGCAAGTAGATATACTGCGGCGGTCAGCCCCTCACAGGCAGAGTGACTTAGGGGTACGTCACTAGCCTGTGAGGCTCTGGGGAGCGAGCACGCGCCGCCGGCGGCGCGCTCCCGCGTGGTCACGGACCCCCCCGCGTGTGTGACCAGCGGACCCGATGTCCGCCGGTCACTCAGCGATCGTCGGGGGAGAGGGAGAAAGTCAGGCGGCTAGTGTAAACAAGCTGCCTGTCATTCTCCTCTGTGTATGATTGGTGATCACACGGTTCTACTATGTAGGACCGTTGATCACTGTTTCTACAGCTCAAGCCACAGCCAATCACAGTTAGAATCACGCCCCTAGGGACACACACAGCCCCTCCCTCTCAAATAAAGTTAACCCCTTCACTGCCAGTGTATTTTTACAGTAACAGTTCATATGTATAGCACTGATTACTTTACTAATGTCACTGGTAACCCCAAAAGTGTCAAAAATGTCAGTCAAGGGTCCGATCTGTCCGCCCCAATGTCGCAGTACCGCAAAAAAAATTGCAGATCGCCGCCATTACGCGTTAAAAAAAAAAACAACAAAAATGACAAAAATCTTTCCCTTTGTTAGTAAACGCGATAACTTTTGCGCAAACCAATCAAAATACGCTTTTTGCGATTTTTTTTTACCAAACATATGTAGCATAAAACAAATTGGCCGAAAATGTTAAAAAATTTTGATTTTTACATTTTTTTTGGGGGGAATTTCATATAAAAAAATGTGAAAAATATTGTTATTTTTGCAAAATTTACGCTCTTTTTTTGTTTATAGCGCATGATCAAAAAATCGCACAGGTGATCAAATACCACCAAAAGAAAGCTCTGTTTGTGGGAAAAAAAGGACATCAAATTAGTTTAGGTACAGCGTCGCACGACCGCGCAATTGTCCGTTAAAGTCACGCAGTGCCGAATCGCAAAATACCCCCTGGTCTTTTAGCAGCCAAATCCTCCGGGGCTTAAGTGGTTAACCACTAACGTATTTACGTCGCCATAATCCCGGTATTTTTTTGAATGACGGGTGGCCGCTTTAACATAAAGGTGCGCCAGCAGCGAATTCGCCACAGGATCACCTTTATGGGCGGCAGGAGAGGCCATCTCTTCCCAGTCGTTTTCCCCACTTACCGGAGCCATCGGTAGCAGGGAAAACGATCCGGTCCTTTCCCCTCCTAGGCAGGAAGTCGAGTGAGGGCAAGCTGGCCCCTCCACTCCACTCTATGGCTTGGAGGACCGGAGTGACGTCATACGTCACTTCCTCCCAACAGCCTTAAAAAGCCCATTTTTTTTTTAATCATGAAAAAAAATGACTTTTTTATTTTTTTTGCTTTTTTTTAGTGTAGATGTGAGGTGTGAGGTCTTTTTGACCCCAGATCTCACATTAAAGAGGACCTGTCCTGCTTATTTCTATTACAAGGGATGTTTACATTCCTTGTAATAGGAATGAAAGTGATCAAAACATTTTTTTGGATAAGGATAGTGTAAAAATAAAAAGTAAAAGATAAAATAAACAGGAAAAAAACAATTAAATTAAAGCACCCCGTCCCTGTTAGCGGGCGCACAGGAGGGAACGCATACGCAAGTCACGCTTACATATGTAAACCGTGATCAAACCACACATGTGAGGTATCGCCACAATCCTTAGAGTGAGCGCAATAATTCCATCCCCCGACCTCCTCTGTAACTCTAAGCTGGTAACCTGTAGAAATTTTTAAAATGTCGCATAAGGGGATTTTTAAAAACCAAAGTTTGTCGCCAATCCACGAGCGTTCGTAATTTTGAAGCATGACATGTTGGGTATCTATTTACTCAGCGTAACATCATCTTTCACATTATAGAAAATGTGGGCTAAATTTACTGTTTTCTTATTTTTTAAGTCAAAAAAACGGAAAATTTATATCAAATACTTGCCGTAATTTTCCTTTCCTGATGGACTCCATGGCAGCATACGTATCGGGTTTGGCCCCGCCTCCAAACCTACCCATAGGACCTCACTCCCATAAATCTTTGCTCCTGTTCAGCACACGTGTTCTGTAACTATCCTCCACAGAAATCCGGGAGGGAACTCCTGCTGCCATGGAGTCCATCAGGAAAGGAAAATTACGGTAAGTATTTGATATAAATTTTCCGTTTTCCTGACAGACTCCATGGCAGCATACGTATCGGGAAATAACTCGCCGTACACACAGGGTGGGCAGGTGCTGAACAGAAAAGTTTAATGCATTTTGTCAAACAGACAGGACTTGCAAACCAAAATTCACAGACGAAAGAGCCGCTGGCTCAACACAGTAATGGGACAGGAACGTGTTAATAGAGGACCACGACGCTGCTCTGCAGATGACTTCAGGAGCCACATGTCTGGATACTGCCCAGGAGGTAGAGATGCTCCGCGTCGAATGAGCTGTAACTACTGCTGGAGGGGTCAAGCCCTTAGCCCTATAAACCCACTGGATGGTCTGGATGATCCAGGAGGAAATGGATCTCGTCGAGGCTCTTGAACCTTTGTTTTTTCCATAGAAGGTAACAAAAAGATGTTCTGATTTTCTGAAAGAGGAAGTGGCATCTAAATATTTCTTAATACATTTTCCAACATCCAGAGGATGAACCAAAGATTCTTCCTCTTCCTGTCTAAAGGTTGGTAACACTGTTTCTATGTTTTCATGGAAGACAGAAGTCCTTTTTGGTCTCGCATCCAGCATGGGAATGAGCACCACTCTGTCAGGAAAAAATGTTAAGAAAGGCTCTTGTGTCCCAAAGGACCCAATTTCCGACACTCTTTTTGCTGAGGTTACAGCTACCAGAAACACTGTTATCAGTGTAAGCTCTCTTATGGTCAAAGAATCAGACCTGTCTTGAATCTGACCCGCCAGGAAATCCAGAACTAGTGGCAGATCCCACTTGGGAAACCTGGGTTTTCTCTGAGGTCTGATTCTCACTGCCCCTTGGAAGAACTGACGAATTAGGGCATGAGTGGCCCAGGAGATCCCTGTAAAAGCGGAAATAGCCGAGACCTGGACTCTGAGCGAACTCACTGATAGAGGCAAGTCCAGACCTGATTGGAGAAAGCTCAATACATCCTGGATCTTAATTGAAGATTGAGGATCAGGCCTTGTAGTCAACTGTGCAGAAAATTTTTCCCAGATTCTCTGATAAACCCTGTTCGTTGAGCTTCTTCTAGCACTGAGCAATGTCGAGATTGCCGTTTCTAGACAGCCTAAAGCCTGTAACCTCCTCCTCTCAACATCCAGACCCTGAGATGTAGGGCACGGATGGAGTACAGACCCCTGGGACAACAGATCCGGTCTGAAGGGTAGCGGGATTGGGTCTCGGACACTGAGTAGCGTCAGAAGGGGAAACCATGGCCTGTTCGGCCAGAAGGGAATCACCGCCACTACCTCCACTGGCTCCGACCTGAGTCTCCGAAGAAACTGTAACACAATCGGAATTGGTGGGAAGGCGTATGCCCTGTGGAATCTCCACTGATCCGAGAGTGCATCTATCCCTAATGCTTGTGGATCTCTGAATCTTGAATAGTACCTCGGCAGTTTGTGATTGCAGGGGGAGGCGAAGAGGTCTACCTCTGGAGAGAGCCCCAATGTTAGGATCCAGTCGAACGTTTCCTTGTGAAGGGACCACTCGTTGTTGTCCAGATCCACTCTGGACAAGAAGTCTGCTTTGACATTCTGGACTCCTGGAACATAAACCGCTGAAAGATTCGAGAGATTTTTCTGTGCCCAGGACATAATCGGCTCCACTTCCCTCAATAGGGACCAGCTGCGTGTTCCCCCTTGCTTCCTGATGTATGCCACTGCTGAGGTGTTGTCCAGACGCAGCATGACAGGTTGGTCTTTTGTCAGGTGAGAAAATGCCCGAAGAGCTTGGAATGCTGCTCGGAGTTCTAGCATGTTGGATACTATTCCTCGAGTGGAAAACTCCCACCTGCCCTGTGCCACCTCCGACAGACAGTGGGCACCCCAGCCTATGTTGCTGGCGTCCGAGGTAACCACTACCCACGGAGCCGGCTTCAGAGAGTGGCAGTTCAGCAGGTGGTCTCTGCACAACCACCAGGGGAGACTCGCTCTCATTGAAGGGGTTAAGAAGATGCGTTGATCCAGATGCCACGTATCCCATTGCTGAAGAAATCCCTTCTGAAAGGGTCTCATCCTCCACAGGGCCCACTTCACCATGGGGACTACTGCGACCATAGTCCCGATCACCTTCAGGCATTGACGTGCCTGAAGATGAGAGGGCAAAGCGAATCCTGTCTCGAAGTGTCCCTATTTTTTCCTCTGGAAGAGAGATAGTCGCCTTCTCTGTGTCGAACAGAGCGCCCAAGTAGATCAGGGACTGAGTTGGAATCAGGTGACTCTTCTCCTTGTTGAGTAACCAACCAAAGCTCTGGAGAGTGGACACGACCTGCTCCAGATGAACTAATAGTTGGTCTCTGTCTTGGGACAACAGGAGGAGATCGTCCAAATAGTGGTGAAGACGGATACCTTTCAATCTCAGTAGGGCTACCACGGCCAATAAGATTTTTGAAAAGGTCCGTGGAGATGTTGAGAGCCCGAATGGGAGACAGATAAACTGAAGATGTAATCCTCCCACTTCGAACCGGAGAAACCTTTGAAAATCTTCGTCCACAGGGACATGAAAGTAGGCGTCTTTCAAGTCGATGGACACCATCCAATCTGCCGGCTGGACTGACTGCTGTATGGACAACAGGGTCTCCATTTTGAACCTTTCTTTTTTTATGAATTTGTTCAAGAAGGTCAAATCTATTACTGGTCTCCATGATCCGTTCTTCTTTTGGACCGGAAAGATTGGAGAATATATTCCTTGGCCTCGCTCGGACTCTGGAACGGAGATGACAGCCCCTTGAGCAATGAGAGCTTCGACGTAAGAAAACAAAATCTGACGCCTTTCTTCTAGGAATGGTATGGCAGTAGGCAGGAACCTTGAGCCTGGCCTCTCCTTGAAGACCCACTTGTGGCCTGAGGACACCGTCCTGACGGCCCAGGGGTCCTGAATCGAAGCCGCCCAGACATGCCGGAAGGAGCGTAGACGCGCACCCACCCGACATGTCTGAGCGGGCCCACCTTCAAAAGGACTTAGTGGGCTCACGGTCCCCCGAGGAGACATTCTTTGTCGTCTTCCTGGAAGACTGTCTGGATCTCCAGTTCCGGTTGAACTCCCGACCAGGTCTATAAGAACGAGCTTCCCTGGCCCGGTCAGGAACAAATTTTCTGGTAGGCTGTCCTTTCTTGACGATGAACTGGCGCCGATCCTGGGGAAGAAACCCAGACTTACCGCCTGTAGCCCGGGTTATGGCCTCGTCAAGTTTATTCCCGAAAAGGGAGGACCCCTCAAAGGGAATACGGCACCAAACTTGCTTTGATGCCGGATCCGCAACCCAAGGGCGGAGCCAAATAGCTCTCTTAGCTGTGACCGAGGACAGCATAACCCTTGCCAACAGACGGATCAGGTCTATGGAAGCCTCCCCAAGGAACGACGCACCCAGCCTAAGCTCCTGGATTGGAGCGCTTCTGGCCACCTCCTCCGACACCGATCTGACCGATTCGTCTACCACATCAGCCCAAGACTCCATGGCTTTGGATAGAGCGGCTAAAGCCAGGACTGGCTTACAGGCCATACCTGCTGTAAGGTAGATTCTTTTCAAATCGGAGTCCATCCTTCGGTCCAACGGGTCTTTAAATGAGACCGTATCCTCTAAGGGAAGGGTCACGTGCTTGACCAGTCTCATGACTGCTGCGTCAACTAAAGGAGGAGACTCAAGATGCTTCACATCATCCTCTTTGAAGGGGTAAAGTTTAGCCATCTTGGATACTAAGGAATTCTTTCGTTCCACCTTTCTCCACTCCTCCAAGATAATTTCACCCAACTCTCCCAGGAAGGGAAAATTAACACGCTCCTTATTGAGCTGTTTAAAGTACTTCTTCTGCTTGGGAGGGGGAACAGCTGACTCTTCCCAATTTAAGGTCTCTCTGACCGCTTTAACCAGGGAAGGCACCAAGGTATATTCAAAACCCAGGCAGGGATCCTCATCTTCAGAGTCGCTACCTGACAAGAGCATCGACTGATGGCTTGTGTGGGCCGACTCGAAATCTTCCTGTACCTGGAGTGCTACAGGGGAAGGGCTTGGGGAAGCCGTTGCAGTGTCTTGAGAACGACTGACCCCCATCTCTGCCAAAGAGTCCTTTACTACTCTCTTGACCAAAGCCTCAATGCGTTGATCGGAAGTATCCCTCTCTCCCGCAGCCTGGGAGAAACATCTGTCACAGAAAAGCTTCCTCTCCGGGACACTAGCGCCACAGCCCCTGCAACCTGCTTTGTCAGGTCTCTGTGCGTGGCTGGCTGAAGTAGACGCTTTATGATGATGTGAGCCCGAACGGGACTTTCCTGTAGAGTGCCGGTGGCGAGAGCTCGAGCGCCTTTCACTTCTTTGAGAAGAGTGCCTAGTCTCTGAACGAGGAGGGCTGTAAACAAGAGAAAAAACAGAAAAAAACAGACAGGAAGCTAGGAACACTTGAGTTCCTACCCCCACCCCCTATAACCCACAACCCCACCAAGAAGCCCCAAATACCTGTTAGGGGCGGGCTGACCACCGGAGGGCAAAGAAGCTTCCATTCTGATGCTGACCTACAAGAATGAGCCGGACAGCATGTCAGAAAAACCAGCAAAGCGGGGGGGGGGGGGGGGTTGCTCCCAAACTGGGGCCAGTACTCACCAGGAACCAAGGTTAGCAGGCAGAGCGGCAGCGCACAGCAAAAACGACCACAAAACGAACGATTTTCGTATGTGTAACACCCAGTATCAGCAGTGTGTACAAACACAACACTGCTGACAGCTCTGGGGTTTAAATATGGCGCCTGGTGACGTCATCAGCGATCGCCACCGACGCCAGCTTACTGCGCATGCGCCGTGCTTACACAGCGCATGCGCGAGAACCAAGCCTCGTTCCCGAGGCGCCGCACATGCGCAGTAGCGCGCACCGGAGGCCGATCAGGAAGTGAATCGCTGACCGGCCCCGGACCACTAGCCACCAGGGAAAGCAGGAGAAAACCAGGTAAGACATAAAGGCACTAGCATGAGCAATAATACAAACAAAATAGCTGCCATGGAGGACTTTGTACTCACGAACCGCAGATCACCAGGGATGGATGCACACACCGGACTTATCTCATTCTTAGGGTACCGGCCACCCGCAGCAGCTGGGCTTTTTGGCCAAGGCTGCATACATCTTCGCCTCTACTCCATACCCCGCAGCAGCTGGGGCTTATTGGAGAGCTCCATACCCGACTGGTAGAGCCATCCATCACCCGGAATCCATCTTCAGGTAGGATATCAGGTAATCCTTTGGAGGACAAAAAAAGAACACGTGTGCTGAACAGGAGCAAAGATTTATGGGAGTGAGGTCCTATGGGTAGGTTTGGAGGCGGGGCCAAACCCGATACGTATGCTGCCATGGAGTCTGTCAGGAAAGTGTATTTTTCCCCCAAAAATTGCATTTGTAATAACGCTGTGCAAATACGGTGTGATAAAAATATTGCAGTGATCTCCATTTTATTCTCTAGGACTCTGCTAAGAAAAAATATATATAATGTTTGGGGGTTCTAAGTATATGTCTAGCAAAAAAAAAAAATGATTTTACCTTGTTACATAGTTAGTCAGGTTGAAAAAAAGACACAAGTCCATCTGGTTAAACCAACAAAAATAAAAAAAATAAAAAACAGTATTGAAAACCCAACCATACAATCCCATATACACAATCCTATACCCAACCATACAATCCCATATACACAATCCTATACCCAACCATACAATCCCATATACACAATCCTATACCCAACCATACAATCCCATATACACAATCCTATACCCAACCATACAATCCCATATACACAATCCTATACCCTCCCCAACCATACAATCCCATATACACAATCCTATACCTGCCCCAACCATACAATCCCATATACACAATCCTATACCCTCCCCAACCATACAATCCCATATACACAATCCTATACCTGCCCCAACCATACAATCCCATATACACAATCCTATACCCTCCCCAACCATACAATCCCATATACACAATCCTATACCCTCCCCAACCATACAATCCCATATACACAATCCTATACCCGCCTCAACCATACAATCCCATATACACAATCCTATACCTGCCCCAACCATACAATCCCATATACACAATCCTATACCCTCCCCAACCATACAATCCCATATACACAATCCTATACCCACCCCAACCATACAATCCCATATACACAATCCTATACCCACCCCAACCATACAATCCCATATACACAATCCTGTACCCACCCCAACCATACAATCCCATATACACAATCCTGTACCCACCCCAACCATACAATCCCATATATACAATCCTATACCCACCCTAACCATACAATCCCATATACACAATCCTATACCCTCCCCAACCATACAATCCCATATACACAATCCTATACCCGCCTCAACCATACAATCCCATATACACAATCCTGTACCCACCCCAACCATACAATCCCATATACACAATCCTATACCCACCCAACCATACAATCCCATATACACAATCCTGTACCCACCCCAACCATACAATCCCATATACACAATCCTATACCTGCCCCAACCATACAATCCCATATACACAATCCTGTACCCACCCCAACCATACAATCCCATATATACAATCCTATACCCACCTGAACCATACAATCCCATATACACAATCCTATACCCACCCCAACCATACAATCCCATATACACAATCCTATACCCACCTCAACCATACAATCCCATATACACAATCCTATACCCGGCTTAACCATACAATCCCATATACACAATCCTATACCCACCCCAACCATACAATCCCATATACACAATCCTATACCCACCCAACCATACAATCCCATATACACAATCCTGTACCCACCCCAACCATACAATCCCATATACACAATCCTATACCCGACCCAACCATACAATCCCATATACACAATCCTATACCCAACCATACAATCCCATATACACAATCCTATACCCAACCATACAATCCCATATACACAATCCTATGCCCGCAGATGATCCAGAGGAAGGCAAAAAAAACCAGCAAAGCATGATCCAATTTGCTACAGCAGGGGAAAAAAATTCCTTCCTTGTAAACAACAAGTGTCAGAAATAGGCCCGGCCCTTAGGGCTCTTTCACACGGGCGTTCCGATCAGATCCGCCGGTCAGTTTAGGCGGATCTGATCGGATGCCCCATTCAGCCCTATGGAGCAGCGGATCTCAGCGGTGACATGTCCGCTGACACCCGCTGCCATCCGCATCCAATCCTGTCCGTGAAATCCGGACGGATGGAAACCCTATTTTCCATCCGTCCTGGGGATCGGATCGGTCCGCTCTCATCCGATTCCCCATAGAGAGCAGCGGGGCTCTGACACCTCCCTCTCCGCACTATGCGGAGACGGAGCTGCCATCCGCCGGCTCAGCAGGGATTGGCGGACGATCCTCGCTGAGCAGAGCACGGTCCGCAACGGAATGTGGACCGTGTGAAAGGGGCCTTAAGTGGCCTTAAATCACCACTGGGGTTTTTTTTTTTTTTGCTAAATAAACAAAAAAACGACTGAACATTTTTTAAAAATGCGTTTTTCTTCGTGTCTGTTATAAAATTTTGCAAGTAAATAATCTTTTTTTTCATGAATGTAGTCCAAAATGTATTCTGCTACATTTCGCTGGTGAAAAATAACCGAAATCAGCGTATATTTTTTAGTATGTAGAAAAGTTATAGAGTCCACAAACTATGGTATACAGTTTATATCTGAAAATTGATCAATCCTTATGTACTGACGATTCTAATTTCTTGAGGTTCTAAAATGCCAGGACAGTTTAAATATCCAACAAAGTACAACTTTTTGGAAATTAGACAGCCCAAGGTATTTAGGAAGAGGCATGGCCGGTTTTTTTTAAGTTGTCATTTTTTATCATCATTTTTTGGAAAACGAAGAAATTAAAAAAAAAATTCACTTTTTTTAAAAAATTTTTTACATATTGTCACCAGTGTAGTACAGCGTCATCAGATAACTTGTATGGTGGTGATCAGGGACACTGACTGGTGAAAGTACAGAAAAAAAAAAAAAAATGTTATACATTTTTTTATTTTATTTTTTTATTTAATTTTTTCTATTTTGTAACACATTGTGACCAGAGCAATACAGTGTTACCATAGTAACATTGTACTACTCTGGGGAAGTGATCGGGATTTTTTTTCTTTTGTACACATTATGTTTGCTTATAGCAGTGAATTACATTGCTATAAGCAAGCAATTTACTGAATGAAACTGAATCATTCAGTCTTTTTCATTGTAATTAGCTGTGATTGGTCAAAGCTAATCACATGGTACAGATGGGCTCTGATTTACCCTGTCTGTACCATGTGATCAATTTGGCCAATCCCAGCTAGCAACACAATTGTACACAATGGATGGCATGCAAGGAAGCCATTGCATTGTGTCCAAATGTCATGTGACCGGCTGTGATTGGTCACGGCGGGCACATGGTACTGGCAGCAAGTCGGCCCGACGATCAGCGCTTCCGGACAGGACGTCATATGATGTCCACTCAGGATAAGAGAGCTTATGGACAAAAGATGGCAGGGTGGAAAATGGTTAGGGGGCGTGGCAGGGGGTGTGTCCAATGCCTACATACTTTTGCTAGTAAGTGTCCTTAATTCCCATTTCAAAAAGTTGGGAGGTACACCATGGGCACGCGTGTTTCCCCACCCACACACCTTGCTGATGCACATGCTTTCATGCAAATCTGTGCATGCTCGTGAGTGCCAAAAAGAAAAGTAACAAGGTACCATGCGTGGTTTTTGAAAAGGGTCATGCACTTCTTTTAATGCGATTTTGGGGCGTATGACCGCCCATTGAAATTAATGACATGCAAAATATTGCAAAAAGCGCATACTGTCATGCCTGCATAGTAAAGTGAGTGAGCAGCAGTAGGGTTTAATCTCCTGAGAGCTGTAATTATACTGCCAGAGTGCATATATGATCAGCGGCGGGAAGCAGAGGGTGAGGGGACGCTCCTGTCTCCTTGCTGCAGGTGCTGTGATGTGGGCGGTGCTATGCTGCCCCCGAGTGTCCTCACTCCCATTCTCAGGCTTAGATCTCTGCTGGTAAGATCTCCGCTGGCAGCCGAAATATCCAGACAGAGGTGTTCCCCCTCTCACTCCATCAGTGCCAAGAGGGAGAAGTTTCTCAGGTAGTTTAAAAAAAAAAAACTCATCTCTTTACTACTGCACAGCGCCTATTGGAAGCTGTAGTGCAGGGGTGGGGAACCTCCGGCCCGCGGGCCGCATGCGGCCCGCACGATCCTTCTGTCCGGCCCCCCGTGCCGCTGTGTCAGAAGGAGCCGATGGCTCCGTTCTGACACTGAATTCTCCGAAAAGGGTGGACCCGAAGAGCAGAGCCGTGCGCCTCGAGCCCGCCCATTTGTGTGACAATAGCGAATTAAAATTCGCTACTGTCTCACGGATCCGCCTCCTCCTCGGCCAATGTCATTGGCCGAGGAGGAGGTGGGAGGCGGGATGCGGGAGGACTCGAAGAGACGAAGAGAGGAAGCCGCCCGCCGCTAGAACAGGTAAGTCAAGTGCACTGGGGCTTGGCACGCTGTTCACTCTGCATTGTGGTCACTCCGCATTTAAAGGGTGCACGCTGTGGGCACTCCGCTTTGAAAGGGGGGCACGCTCTGGGCACTCCGCATTGAAAGGGGGCACGCTCTGGGCACTCCGCATTGAAAGGGGGGCACGCTCTGGGCACTCCGCATTGAAAGGGGGGCACTCTGCATTGAAAGGGGGCACGCTGTGGGCACTCCGCATTGAAAGGGGGCACTCTGCATTGAAAGGGGGCACGCTGTGGGCACTCCGCATTGAAAGGGGGCACGCTGTGGGCACTCCGCATTGAAAGGGGCACACTCTGGGCACTCCGCATTGAAAGGGGGCACATTCTGGGCACTCCGCATTGAAAGGGGGCACGCTGTGGGCACTCCGCATTGAAAGGGGGCACGCTGTGGGCACTCCGCATTGAAAGGGGGGCACACTGTGGTCAGTCTGCATTGAAAAGGGGGCACGCTGTGGTCACTCCGCATTGAAAGGGGGCACACTCTGGGCACTCCGCATTGAAAGGGGGCACGCTGTGGTCACTCCGCATTGAAAGGGGGGCACGCTGTGGTCAGTCTGCATTGAAAGGGGGCATGCTGTGGTCACTCTGCATTGAAAGGGGGGCACGCTGTGGTCAGTCTGCATTGAAAGGGGGCACACTATACCTTGATTACTGAAGGCCCCTTTCACACTTTTGTGACCTCAAAGTCACGCAATTTTTTACAGCGTTTTTTGCCGCAAAGCAATGCCTATTACATTTATGCATACATTTTGTACGGCCCCTGAATGATGTTACAAAAATCCAAATGGCCCTTGGTAGAAAAAAGGTTCCCCACCCCTGCTGTAGTGTAAGGAGTATATTCATCCCATTGTATGGATGCCCCTACAACTCCCAGAATTCTCAGCGCTCTGCATAGAAGTCTATAGGCTTGCTTGGCTTTGGCACTGCCCCTGCTGGCCAGAGGCAGGGGAGGACTGGGCCAGGGGGCAGTTGCCCCACGGGCCACTCGGATGCCCCATAAAAAGGCTGCACTGCTTCTGCCACAGACATGCCTAAAGGATTCCTGGTGAAGAGAAGTAAAAAGTCTCTGCCACTGACCTACTGAGTGCAGGATGAAGACAAGGACAGAGTGGCAACTTTGGCTCTGAGGAAGAGGGTCCTCCCTCAAAACGCGTTAGCCATACAAGGTTGTGAGGACGCCATCACGCTATCCAGCAGTAGAGAAGTGTCCTGGTAGCGAGCAGTCCCTATTTCCTACATGCTTGTACATATCCTATGTTTGTGAGTATATTGTACGCTACCTTCTTTGATTTTAATAAACTTTTTTAGTGGTAATGCACAAGGTCAGTGCGCCCTTCTCTTGTTGTTTTCTTGCAGGCCTCCCCCCCCCAGCATGGATGGTTTAAACTGTGTCAGAGCAGAGGCCGGTTCCATGCCCCACTGGACACTTTCCTTCACCAAGCAGCTCCCCCTGCTGGCCAGGTCGGGAAACCAGATTCGGCCAGTGAGTAGAGAGTACCTAGAGCAGAGCTTCAGCCCGGAATGGGGGTCAGGAGAAGGCCAGGAAGAGAGAGAGTGGGAGGGGGGCACCACGGGCACCTTTTTTGTACTTGCCCCTGGGCCGAAAGTTTCCAGTCAGCCCCTGGCCAGAGGAGAATGGTGCAACATCAGTAGCTCAGTAGAGGGGGAGAAGAATAAAAGGCAATGTCTCCATCTCTATATTGCTGTAGCCCAGCACCTGGCTATAGATGTCCTAATGAATACAGAGCTGCATGTTTGTCTTTTATATCTGCCCGGAGTTCAGCTGGAGGCTCCAGAATTGACCTGGCAGAGGGTTATGAGAAGAACTCCAAGAGATCCATCAAGGGGTCTTATTAGATTTGTGTGAAGGTCGTTGATATAACGCAGCGCAACGCTCAACCTTTTAGATGACTTCAGAAGTGTTGATTGACCCCTGACCACCAATAGAAGAGCGATCTGCTCCATGTTCACCGAACTTCTAAACTTCTGGTCCCATTAGGATTCGTCATGTGAAGGGAAAGCAGAGCCGACCGTTATCTGACGGGTGATCTTAGGTCACTTCATACAGTGCAGTGAGATGACGGTTCCACCTCTAGACAATATTCCAAAAGAACACACAACCTCCATGGGAAGAAGGAGCTGAAATTCCAACAAATCCTCCAAAATTACTCCAAAACCACAAAATGTGCATTTACAGGATTCTCATTTCTGAGGGTCAAGAGTCAAACATCTGCCCATTGGACGCTTCCCATGTCAGGTGTGTTTTGGGCTCGGTTTATTTTAACCACTTAACATCTAGCCATGTAGACCTACGTCAGCTGACTTTGCGTGATTGTACCGGGGTGATGCCTTTAGCTACCCTGGTACCGGTTTTTAGAGCCGGCGGTCGGCTTTCCGGCAGTAATGACTGATGCGGCTTGATCGTTACCCCGCGAGCGGGAGGGGACGCCCCCCTCCCACTGCCTTCCGCGGCTTTGCCTGGGTCTCCTCTCCCACGGGAGACCCGAGCACCCAGCCGGGACTTCCCCCGGCTGGATGGAGTCCCGATCAAAGCCGGAAGCGGCTTCGATCGGGTCACCGATGACGTAACCTGGAAGCGGCGTCCATGATGTCACTTCCGGGTTACTCTGCTGCTAAAGGCGGCAGATTCAAAAAGTGAATGTTTTCAAAAATGCAGTTTTAGGCGTTTTGAATACATGGAAGTGTAGTGGAGGGGTTTGGGGTCTTTTAGACCCTCGATCCCTCCATAAAGAGTACCTGTCACTCCTATTACTGTCACATTCCTCCCGATCCCTCCATAAAGAGTACCTGTCACTCCTATTACTGTCACATTCCCCCCGATCCCTCCATAAAGAGTACCTGTCACTGCTATTACTGTCACATTCCCCCCGATCCCTCCATAAAGAGTACCTGTCACTCCTATTACTGTCACATTCCCCCCGATCACTCCATAAAGAGTACCTGTCACTCCTATTACTGTCACATTCCCCCCGATCCCTCCATAAAGAGTTCCTGTCACTCCTATTACTGTCACATTCCCCCCCGATCCCTCCATAAAGAGTTCCTGTCACTCCTATTACTGTCACATTCCCCCCCGATCCCTCCATAAAGAGTACCTGTCACTCCTATTACTGTCACATTCCCCCCCGATCCCTCCATAAAGAGTACCTGTCACTCCTATTACAGTCACATTCCTCCTGATCCCTCCATAAAGAGTACCTGTCACTCCTATTACTGTCACATTTCCCCCGATCCCTCCATAAAGAGTACCTGTCACTCCTATAACTGTCACATTCCTCCCCGATCCCTCCATAAAGAGTACCTGTCACTCCTATTACTGTCACATTTCCCCCGATCCCTCCATAAAGAGTACCTGTCACTCCTATTACTGTCACATTCCCCCGATCCCTCCATAAAGAGTACCTGTCACTGCCTATTACTGTCATATTCCTCCCGATCCCTCCATAAAGAGTACCTGTCACTGCTATTACTGTCACATTCCCCCCGATCCCTCCATAAAGAGTACCTGTCACTCCTATAACTGTCACATTCCTCCCCGATCCCTCCATAAAGAGTACCTGTCACTCCTATTACTGTCACATTCCTCCCGATCCCTCCATAAAGAGTACCTGTCACTGCTATTACTGTCACATTCCCCCCGATCCCTCCATAAAGAGTACCTGTCACTGCTATTACTGTCACATTCCCCCCGATCCCTCCATAAAGAGTACCTGTCACTCCTATTACTGTCACATTCCCCCCGATCACTCCATAAAGAGTACCTGTCACTCCTATTACTGTCACATTCCCCCCGATCCCTCCATAAAGAGTTCCTGTCACTCCTATTACTGTCACATTCCCCCCCGATCCCTCCATAAAGAGTACCTGTCACTACTATTACTGTCACATTCCCCCCGATCCCTCCATAAAGAGTACCTGTCACTCCTATTACTGTCACATTCCTCCCGATCCCTCCATAAAGAGTACCTGTCACTGCCTATTACTGTCACATTCCCCCCGATCCCTCCATAAAGAGTACCTGTCACTCCTATTACAGTCACATTCCTCCTGATCCCTCCATAAAGAGTACCTGTCACTCCTATTACTGTCACATTTCCCCCGATCCCTCCATAAAGAGTACCTGTCACTCCTATAACTGTCACATTCCTCCCCGATCCCTCCATAAAGAGTACCTGTCACTGCTATTACTGTCACATTCCTCCCGATCCCTCCATAAAGAGTACCTGTCACTCCTATTACTGTCACATTTCCCCCGATCCCTCCATAAAGAGTACCTGTCACTCCTATTACTGTCACATTCCCCCGATCCCTCCATAAAGAGTACCTGTCACTGCCTATTACTGTCATATTCCTCCCGATCCCTCCATAAAGAGTACCTGTCACTGCTATTACTGTCACATTCCCCCCGATCCCTCCATAAAGAGTACCTGTCACTCCTATTACTGTCACATTCCCCCCGATCCCTCCATAAAGAGTACCTGTCACTCCTATTACTGTCACATTCCCCCCGATCCCTCCATAAAGAGTACCTGTCACTCCTATTACTGTCACATTCCCCCCGATCCCTCCATAAAGAGTACCTGTCACTCCTATTACTGTCACATTCCCCCGATCCCTCCATAAAGAGTACCTGTCACTGCCTATTACTGTCATATTCCTCCCGATCCCTCCATAAAGAGTACCTGTCACTCCTATTACAGTCACATTCCTCCTGATCCCTCCATAAAGAGTACCTGTCACTCCTATTACTGTCACATTCCCCCCGATCCCTCCATAAAGAGTACCTGTCACTCCTATTACTGTCACATTCCCCCCGATCCCTCCATAAAGAGTACCTGTCACTCCTATTACTGTCACATTCCCCCCGATCCCTCCATAAAGAGTACCTGTCACTGCCTATTACTGTCACATTCCTCCCGATCCCTCCATAAAGAGTACCTGTCACTGCTATTACTGTCACATTCCCCCCGATCCCTCCATAAAGAGTACCTGTCACTGCTATTACTGTCACATTCCCCCCGATCCCTCCATAAAGAGTACCTGTCACTCCTATTACTGTCACATTCCCCCCGATCCCTCCATAAAGAGTACCTGTCACTGCCTATTACTGTCACATTCCTCCCGATCCCTCCATAAAGAGTACCTGTCACTGCTATTACTGTCACATTCCCCCCGATCCCTCCATAAAGAGTACCTGTCACTGCTATTACTGTCACATTCCCCCCGATCTCTCCATAAAGAGTACCTGTCACTCCTATTACTGTCACATTCCCCCCGATCCCTCCATAAAGAGTACCTGTCACTGCTATTACTGTCACATTCCCCCCGATCCCTCCATAAAGAGTACCTGTCACTGCTATTACTGTCACATTCCCCCCGATCTCTCCATAAAGAGTACCTGTCACTGCTATTACTGTCACATTCCCCCCGATCTCTCCATAAAGAGTACCTGTCACTGCTATTACTGTCACATTCCCCCCGATCCCTCCATAAAGAGTACCTGTCACTGCTATTACTGTCAAATTCCCCCCGATCCCTCCATAAAGAGTACCTGTCACTCCTATTACTGTCACATTCCCCCCGATCCCTCCATAAAGAGTACCTGTCACTCCTATTACTGTCACATTCCCCCCGATCCCTCCATAAAGAGTACCTGTCACTCCTATTACTGTCACATCCCCCCGATCCCTCCATAAAGAGTTTCTGTCACTCCTATTACTGTCACATTCCCCCCTGATCCCTCCATAAAGAGTACCTGTCACTGCCTATTACTGTCACATTCCCCCCGATCCCTCCATAAAGAGTACCTGTCACTGCCTATTACTCTCACATTCCCCCCGATCCCTCCATAAAGAGTACCTGTCACTGCCTATTACTCTCACATTCCCCCCGATCCCTCCATAAAGAGTACCTGTCACTCCTATTACTGTCACATTCCTCCCGATCCCTCCATAAAGAGTACCTGTCACTGCCTATTACTGTCACACTCCCCCGATCCCTCCATAAAGATTACCTGTCACTGCCTATTACTGTCACACTCCCCCCGATCCCTCCATAAAGATTACCTGTCACTCCTATTACTGTCACATTCCTCCCCCGATCCCTCCATAAAGAGTACCTGTCACTGCTATTACTGTCACATTCCCCCGATCCCTCCATAAAGAGTACCTGTCACTCCTATTACTGTCACATTCCTCCCCCGATCCCTCCATAAAGAGTACCTGTCACTGCTATTACTGTCACATTCCCCCGATCCCTCCATAAAGAGTACCTGTCACTCCTATTACTGTCACATTCCTCCCCCGATCCCTCCATAAAGAGTACCTGTCACTGCTATTACTGTCACATTCCCCCCGATCCCTCCATAAAGAGTACCTGTCACTCCTATTACTGTCACATTCCTCCTGATCCCTCCATAAAGAGTACCTGTCACTCCTATTACTGTCACATTCCTCCCCCGATCCCTCCATAAAGAGTACCTGTCACTGCTATTACTGTCACATTCCCCCGATCCCTCCATAAAGAGTACCTGTCACTCCTATTACTGTCACATTCCCACCCCCCCGATCCCTCCATAAAGAGTACCTGTCACTGCCTATTACTGTCACATTCCTCCCGCTCCCTCCATAAAGAGTACCTGTCACTGCCTATTACTGTCACATTCCCCTCGATCCCTCCATAAAGAGTACCTGTCACTGCCTATTACTGTCACATTCCCCCCGATCTCTCCATAAAGAGTACCTGTCACTGCCTATTACTGTCACATCCCCCCCCCCCCGATCCTTCCATAAAGAGTACCTGTCACTCCTATTACTGTCACATTCCCCCCCCCTCGATCCCTCCATAAAGAGTACCTGTCACTCCTATTACTGTCACATCCCCCCCCGATCTCTCCATAAAGAGTACCTGTCACTCCTATTACTGTCACATTCCCCCCCCCTCGATCCCTCCATAAAGAGTACCTGTCACTCCTATTACTGTCACATTCCCCCCCATCCCTCCATAAAGAGTACCTGTCACTGCCTATTACTGTCACATTCCCCCCGATCCCTCCATAAAGAGTACCTGTCACTCCTATTACTGTCACATTCCCCCCGATCCCTCCATAAAGAGTACCTGTCACCGCCTATTACTGTCACATTCCCCCCCGATCCCTCCATAAAGAGTAAATGTCACTCCTATTACTGTCACATTCCCCCCGATCCCTCCATAAAGAGTACCTGTCACTGCTATTACTGTCACATTCCCCCCCGATCCCTCCATAAAGAGTACCTGTCACTGCATATTACTGTCACATTCCCCCCGATCCCTCCATAAAGAGTACCTGTCACTGCCTATTACTGTCACATTCCCCCCCCCCCCCCCGATCCCTCCATAAAGAGTACCTGTCACTCCTATTACTGTCACATTCCCCCCGATCCCTCCATAAAGAGTACCTGTCACTCCTATTACTGTCACATTCCCCCCGATCCCTCCATAAAGAGTACCTGTCACTGCTATTACTGTCACATTCCCCCCGATCCCTCCATAAAGAGTACCTGTCACTCCTATTACAGTCACATTCCTCCTGATCCCTCCATAAAGAGTACCTGTCACTGCTATTACTGTCACATTCCCCCCGATCCCTCCATAAAGAGTACCTGTCACTGCTATTACTGTCACATTCCCCCCCCCCCCCCGATCCCTCCATAAAGAGTACCTGTCACTCCTATTACTGTCACATTCCCCCCGATCCCTCCATAAAGAGTACCTGTCACTCCTATTACTGTCACATTCCCCCCGATCCCTCCATAAAGAGTACCTGTCACTGCTATTACTGTCACATTCCCCCCGATCCCTCCATAAAGAGTACCTGTCACTCCTATTACAGTCACATTCCTCCTGATCCCTCCATAAAGAGTACCTGTCACTGCTATTACTGTCACATTCCCCCCGATCCCTCCATAAAGAGTACCTGTCACTCCTATTACTGTCACATTCCCCCGATCCCTCCATAAAGAGTACCTGTCACTGCCTATTACTGTCATATTCCTCCCGATCCCTCCATAAAGAGTACCTGTCACTCCTATTACAGTCACATTCCTCCTGATCCCTCCATAAAGAGTACCTGTCACTCCTATTACTGTCACATTCCCCCCGATCCCTCCATAAAGAGTACCTGTCACTCCTATTACTGTCACATTCCCCCCGATCCCTCCATAAAGAGTACCTGTCACTCCTATTACTGTCACATTCCCCCCGATCCCTCCATAAAGAGTACCTGTCACTGCCTATTACTGTCACATTCCTCCCGATCCCTCCATAAAGAGTACCTGTCACTGCTATTACTGTCACATTCCCCCCGATCCCTCCATAAAGAGTACCTGTCACTGCTATTACTGTCAAATTCCCCCTATCCCTCCATAAAGAGTACCTGTCACTCCTATTACTGTCACATTCCCCCCGATCCCTCCATAAAGAGTACCTGTCACTCCTATTACTGTCACATTCCCCCCGATCCCTCCATAAAGAGTACCTGTCACTGCCTATTACTGTCACATTCCTCCCGATCCCTCCATAAAGAGTACCTGTCACTGCTATTACTGTCACATTCCCCCCGATCCCTCCATAAAGAGTACCTGTCACTGCTATTACTGTCACATTCCCCCCGATCTCTCCATAAAGAGTACCTGTCACTGCTATTACTGTCACATTCCCCCCGATCCCTCCATAAAGAGTACCTGTCACTGCTATTACTGTCACATTCCCCCCGATCTCTCCATAAAGAGTACCTGTCACTGCTATTACTGTCACATTCCCCCCGATCTCTCCATAAAGAGTACCTGTCACTGCTATTACTGTCACATTCCCCCCGATCCCTCCATAAAGAGTACCTGTCACTGCTATTACTGTCAAATTCCCCCCGATCCCTCCATAAAGAGTACCTGTCACTCCTATTACTGTCACATTCCCCCGATCCCTCCATAAAGAGTACCTGTCACTCCTATTACTGTCACATTCCCCCCGATCCCTCCATAAAGAGTACCTGTCACTCCTATTACTGTCACATCCCCCCGATCCCTCCATAAAGAGTTTCTGTCACTCCTATTACTGTCACATTCCCCCCTGATCCCTCCATAAAGAGTACCTGTCACTGCCTATTACTGTCACATTCCCCCCGATCCCTCCATAAAGAGTACCTGTCACTGCCTATTACTCTCACATTCCCCCCGATCCCTCCATAAAGAGTACCTGTCACTGCCTATTACTCTCACATTCCCCCCGATCCCTCCATAAAGAGTACCTGTCACTCCTATTACTGTCACATTCCTCCCGATCCCTCCATAAAGAGTACCTGTCACTGCCTATTACTGTCACACTCCCCCCGATCCCTCCATAAAGATTACCTGTCACTGCCTATTACTGTCACACTCCCCCCGATCCCTCCATAAAGATTACCTGTCACTCCTATTACTGTCACATTCCTCCCCCGATCCCTCCATAAAGAGTACCTGTCACTGCTATTACTGTCACATTCCCCCGATCCCTCCATAAAGAGTACCTGTCACTCCTATTACTGTCACATTCCTCCCCCGATCCCTCCATAAAGAGTACCTGTCACTGCTATTACTGTCACATTCCCCCGATCCCTCCATAAAGAGTACCTGTCACTCCTATTACTGTCACATTCCTCCCCCGATCCCTCCATAAAGAGTACCTGTCACTGCTATTACTGTCACATTCCCCCCGATCCCTCCATAAAGAGTACCTGTCACTCCTATTACTGTCACATTCCTCCTGATCCCTCCATAAAGAGTACCTGTCACTCCTATTACTGTCACATTCCTCCCCCGATCCCTCCATAAAGAGTACCTGTCACTGCTATTACTGTCACATTCCCCCGATCCCTCCATAAAGAGTACCTGTCACTCCTATTACTGTCACATTCCCACCCCCCCGATCCCTCCATAAAGAGTACCTGTCACTGCCTATTACTGTCACATTCCTCCCGCTCCCTCCATAAAGAGTACCTGTCACTGCCTATTACTGTCACATTCCCCTCGATCCCTCCATAAAGAGTACCTGTCACTGCCTATTACTGTCACATTCCCCCCGATCTCTCCATAAAGAGTACCTGTCACTGCCTATTACTGTCACATCCCCCCCCCCCCGATCCTTCCATAAAGAGTACCTGTCACTCCTATTACTGTCACATTCCCCCCCCCTCGATCCCTCCATAAAGAGTACCTGTCACTCCTATTACTGTCACATCCCCCCCCCCCCGATCTCTCCATAAAGAGTACCTGTCACTCCTATTACTGTCACATTCCCCCCCCCTCGATCCCTCCATAAAGAGTACCTGTCACTCCTATTACTGTCACATTCCCCCCCATCCCTCCATAAAGAGTACCTGTCACTGCCTATTACTGTCACATTCCCCCCGATCCCTCCATAAAGAGTACCTGTCACTCCTATTACTGTCACATTCCCCCCCGATCCCTCCATAAAGAGTACCTGTCACCGCCTATTACTGTCACATTCCCCCCCGATCCCTCCATAAAGAGTAAATGTCACTCCTATTACTGTCACATTCCCCCCGATCCCTCCATAAAGAGTACCTGTCACTGCTATTACTGTCACATTCCCCCCCGATCCCTCCATAAAGAGTACCTGTCACTGCATATTACTGTCACATTCCCCCCGATCCCTCCATAAAGAGTACCTGTCACTGCCTATTACTGTCACATTCCCCCCCCCCCCCGATCCCTCCATAAAGAGTACCTGTCACTCCTATTACTGTCACATTCCCCCCGATCCCTCCATAAAGAGTACCTGTCACTCCTATTACTGTCACATTCCCCCCGATCCCTCCATAAAGAGTACCTGTCACTGCTATTACTGTCACATTCCCCCCGATCCCTCCATAAAGAGTACCTGTCACTCCTATTACAGTCACATTCCTCCTGATCCCTCCATAAAGAGTACCTGTCACTGCTATTACTGTCACATTCCCCCCGATCCCTCCATAAAGAGTACCTGTCACTGCTATTACTGTCACATTCCCCCCGATCCCTCCATAAAGAGTACCTGTCACTGCTATTACTGTCACAAGGGATGTTTACATTGCTTGTGACAGCAATAAAAGTGATCAGATTTTTTTTTTTAAAAAACCTGTGTTAAAATAAAAAAAAAAATAAAATAAACAGGAAAAAAAAAAATTTAGCCCCCCCCCGTCACCGTTAGCTCGCGCATGAAAGAAAACGTATGCGGAAGTCGCACTGCAAATTAAATCGCTGTTCAAACCACACATGTGAGGTATCGCCGCGATCACCAGAGCGTAAGCAATAATTAAAAAAAAAAAAAAAGAGCTACACTCTAACTCTAAACTGGTAACCGTTAAAAAATTTTAACGCGTCGCCTATGGAGATTTTTATTGACCGTAGTTTGTCGCCATCCCGCGGGTGTGCGCAATTTTGAAAACCGTAACATGTTGGGTATCTATTTATTCGGCGTGACATCATCTTTCACAATATACAAAAAAAATAGGCTAACTTTACTGTTTAGTTTTTTTTAAATGCAGTGAAATGTGATTTTTCGCTGCACAAATACCGCGTGACAAAAAATATTGCAATGACCGACATTTTATTCTCCAGAGTCTTTGCTAAAAATATATATATATATATAATGTTTGGGGGTTCTAAGTAGTTTTCTAGGAAAAATTACTGATTTTAACTTGTAAGCAAAAAGTGTCAGAAAACCAGGCCATTTTTTGCAATTCGCGACTGCATTATATCAAGAGAAAAGTTTATTGAGAAAACGCATGCAAATACACAAGTTAAACATTCAGTCAACAAAGTAAGACTATGTTATTTTAACGGACAATTGCGCGGTCGTGCGACACTGTACACAAATAAAATTGACGTCCTTTTTTCCCCACAAATAGAGATTTCTTTTGGTGGTATTTCATCACCTGTGCGATTTTTATTTTTTGTGCTATAAACAAAAAAAGAGCGACAATTCTGAAAGAAAACAATATTTTTCACCTTCCGCTATGTAACGTTCCCAAAAAAAAGAAAAAGGTAAAAAAATCTATTTTTTTTTTTTCATTCTTTTAGGCCAATTTGTATTCTGCTACATATTTTGGTGTTGGTGTTTTCTAACTGTATGGGGGCGTGGCTTGTGAAATGATCATAGAGACATGTGTTCCTATATAGAAGGCACTCTGTGATCATTCCAGAGAGAAGAACGGTCAGCTGTGTTTACAACATCCGACCGTCCTTCTCTCTCAGTGGGGAACGATCGCAGGTGCCCAGCGGCAATCGGTGCCACCGGTCCCGTGGATCGACATCCCCATTGCCTAGTGGGGGTGGGCGTGCGCCGCCTCCACTGCGCGCCCCCCCCCCAGGAGCGCTCCTGTGAACCGTCGTACAGGTATGGAGATTCAAGCCTGCTGCAGTATATATGGGGCGGGCAGTCGGCAAGCGTTTAACCACTTGCGAACATTTTTTACATTTTTTTCACACACTGTATTTCTTGCTAGGAAAATTGCTTTAACCACTTAAGCCCCGGAGGATTTGGCTGCTAAAAGACCAGGGGTTTTTTTGCGATTTTTTACTGCGTGACTTTAACGGACAATTGCGCGGTCGTGCGACGCTGTACCTAAACGAATTTGGCGTCCTTTTTTTCCCACAAACAGAGCTTTCTTTTGGTGGTATTTGATCACCTGTGCGATTTTTTGATCATGCGCTATAAACGAAAAAAGAGCGTAAATTTTGCAAAAATAACAATATTTTTCACATTTCTTTATATGAAATTCCCCCCAAAAAAAATGTAAAAATCAACATTTTTTAACATTTTCGGCCAATTTGTTTTATGCTACATATGTTTGGTAAAAAAAATTGCAAAAAGTGTATTTTGATTGGTTTGCGCAAAAGTTATCGCGTTTACTAACAAAGGGAAAGATTTTTGTCATTTTTGGTGTTTTTTTTAACGCGTAATGGCGGCGATCTGCGTTTTTTTTTTGCGGTACTGCGACATTGCGGCGGACAGATCGGACCCTTAACTGACATTTTTGACACTTTTGGGGTTACCAGTGACATTACTGCAGTAATCAGTGCTATACATATGCACTGTTACTGCAAAAATGACACTGGCAGGGAAGGGGTTAACTTTATTGGAGAGGGAGGGGTTAAGTGTGTCCTAGGGGCGTGATTCTAACTGTATAGGGACATGGCTACTAGAGTAAAAACAGAGATCAACGGTTCTACATAGTAGAACCATCTGATCTTCATTTTTACACCAGGGAGAATGACAGGCGGCTTGTTTACATAAGCCGTCCGCCTTTCTCCCTTCACCGGAGCGATCGTGAGTGACCGGCGGACGATCGGGTCCGCCGGTCACATGCACTGACTTGTCAGTGAACGAGCCGGGGCGGGCGCGCGCCTGCCCGCAATTGGCTCACAAGTCAGTGACAGGCGAGTGACGTACCGGTACGTCACTCTGCCTGGGCGGGGCTGACCGCCGCAGTATATAGTTGTGCGGCGGTCGGCAACCAGTTAACCCTTTCCCTGCCAGAGCCAATTTTACTTTGTTTTTTTTGTACACGTTTAAAAAATAATTTTAGGCCTGAAGATTTATTGAAAACCCAGAAAAATATTATATATTTTCTGAAAGCAGACACCCTTAACCCCTTCATGCCTAAGGGTAAAACAAATGTTAATGCCTAAGCACAATTTTGGGACTTTGACATTTGTTGGAAAAACCGTGCATATCATCACAACTACTTTGTGCATCCAGGTGGGATTGTACCACGTTTTATTTTCCAGACAAATTTAATTTTGGTAAATGGTAATTGTTATCTCCTGACTTTTTTTTATTATTATTATGAAAGGAATACTGGCTTTTACAAAATAGTAAAAAAAATAAAATCACTTTTTAAAAATTTAGCGGTATATTTCTTGCTGTTATCATTATTTACCATCATAGAACAACCTAAAATATATTATTTTGCTCCTGACAATCGCAGTGATGCCACAGATGTGTATGTTAGATTTTGAATTGTTGTATCCTACCTAAAACACACTGACACTAACTGAGGAGGAGGAGGATACAATGTAAGAAGAGAAGGATACAATGTAAGAAGAAGACGAGGATACAATGTAAGAAGAGGAGGATACAATGTAAGAAGAGGAGGATACAATGTAAGAAGAGAAGGATACAATGTAAGAAGAAGACGAGGATACAATGTAAGAAGAGGAGGATACAATGTAAGAAGAGGAGGATACAATGTAAGAAGAGAAGGATACAATGTAAGAAGAGAAGGATACAATGTAAGAAGAGGAGGATACAATGTAAGAAGAGGAGGATACAATGTAAGAAGAGGAGGATACAATGTAAGAAGTGGAGGATACAATGTAAAAAGAGAAGGATACAATGTGAGAAGAGAAGAATACAATGTAAGAAGAGGAGGATACAATGTAAGAAGAGGAGGATACAATGTAAGAAGAGGAGGATACAATGTAAGAAGAAGACGAGGATACAATGTAAGAAGAGGAGGATACAATGTAAGAAGAGAAGGATACAATGTAAGAAGAAGACGAGGATACAATGTAAGAAGAGGAGGATACAATGTAAGAAGAGGAGGATACAATGTAAGAAGAGGAGGATACAATGTAAGAAGTGGAGGATACAATGTAAAAAGAGAAGGATACAATGTGAGAAGAGAAGAATACAATGTAAGAAGAGGAGGATACAATGTAAGAAGAGGAGGATACAATGTAAGAAGACGAGGATACAATGTAAGAAGAGGAGGATACAATGTAAGAAGAGGAGGATACAATGTAAGAAGAGGAGGATACAATGTAAGAAGAGAAGAATACAATGTAAGAAGACGAGGATACAATGTAAGAAGAGGAGGATACAATGTAAGAAGAGGAGGATACAATGTAAGAAGAGGAGGATACAATGTAAGAAGAGAAGGATACAATGGAAGAAGAGGAGAATACAATGTAAGAAGAGGAGGATACAATGAAAGAAGAGGAGGATACAATGTAAGAAGAGGAGGATACCATGTAAGAAGAGAAGGATACAATGTAAGAAGAGGAGGATACAATGGAAGAAGAGGAGAATACAATGTAAGAAGAGGAGGATACAATGTAAGAAGAGGAGGATACCATGAAAGAAGAGAAGGATACAATGTAAGAAGAGGAGGATACAATGTAAGAAGAGGAGGATACAATGTAAGAAGAGGAGGATACAATGTAAGAAGAGAAGAATACAATGTAAGAAGAGAAGGATACAATGTAAGAAGAGGAGGATACAATGTAAGAAGAGGAGGATACAATGTAAGAAGAGAAGGATACAATGGAAGAAGAGGAGAATACAATGTAAGAAGAGGAGGATACAATGAAAGAAGAGGAGGATACAATGTAAGAAGAGGAGGATACCATGTAAGAAGAGGAGGATACATTGTAAGAAGAGGAGGATACAATGTAAGAAGAGGAGGATACATTGTAAGAAGAGAAGGATACAATGTAAGAAGAGGAGAATACAATGTAAGAAGAGGAGGATACAATGTAAGAAGAGGAGGATACATTGTAAGAAGAGAAGGATACAATGTAAGAAGAGGAGGATACAATGTAAGAAGAGAAGGATACAATGTAAGAAGAGAAGGATACAATGTAAGAAGAGGAGGATACAATGTAAGAAGAGGAGGATACAATGTAAGAAGAGGAGGATACAATGTAAGAAGAAGAGGATACAATGTAAGAAGAGAAGGATACAATGTAAGAAGAGGAGGATACAATGTAAGAAGAGGAGGATACAATGTAAGAAGAGAAGGATACAATGTAAGAAGAGAAGGATACCATGTAAGAAGAGGAGGATACAATGTAAGAAGAGAAGGATACAATGTAAGAAGGGAAGAATACAATGTAAGAAGAGGAGGATACAATGTAAGAAGAGGAGGATACAATGTAAGAAGAGAAGGATACAATGTAAGAAGAAGACGAGGATACAATGTAAGAAGAGGAGGATACCATGTAAGAAGAGAAGGATACAATGTAAGAAGAGGAGGATACAATGGAAGAAGAGGAGAATACAATGTAAGAAGAGGAGGATACAATGTAAGAAGAGGAGGATACCATGTAAGAAGAGAAGGATACAATGTAAGAAGAGGAGGATACAATGTAAGAAGAGGAGGATACAATGTAAGAAGAGGAGGATACAATGTAAGAAGAGGAGGATACAATGTAAGAAGAGAAGAATACAATGTAAGAAGAGAAGGATACAATGTAAGAAGAGGAGGATACAATGTAAGAAGAGGAGGATACAATGTAAGAAGAGAAGGATACAATGGAAGAAGAGGAGGATACAATGAAAGAAGAGGAGGATACAATGTAAGAAGAGGAGGATACCATGTAAGAAGAGGAGGATACATTGTAAGAAGAGGAGGATACAATGTAAGAAGAGGAGGATACATTGTAAGAAGAGAAGGATACAATGTAAGAAGAGGAGAATACAATGTAAGAAGAGAAGGATACAATGTAAGAAGAGAAGGATACAATGTAAGAAGAGGAGGATACAATGTAAGAAGAGGAGGATACAATGTAAGAAGAGGAGGATACAATGTAAGAAGAAGAGGATACAATGTAAGAAGAGAAGGATACAATGTAAGAAGAGGAGGATACAATGTAAGAAGAGGAGGATACAATGTAAGAAGAGAAGGATACAATGTAAGAAGAGAAGGATACCATGTAAGAAGAGGAGGATACAATGTAAGAAGAGGAGGATACAATGTAAGAAGAGAAGGATACAATGGAAGAAGAGGAGGATACAATGTAAGAAGAGGAGGATACAATGTAAGAAGAGGAGGATACAATGTAAGAAGAGAAGGATACAATGGAAGAAGAGGAGGATACAATGAAAGAAGAGGAGGATACAATGTAAGAAGAGGAGGATACCATGTAAGAAGAGGAGGATACATTGTAAGAAGAGGAGGATACAATGTAAGAAGAGGAGGATACAATGTAAGAAGAGGAGGATACAATGTAAGAAGAGGAGGATACAATGTAAGAAGAGGAGGATACAATGTAAGAAGAGAAGAATACAATGTAAGAAGAGAAGGATACAATGTAAGAAGAGGAGGATACAATGTAAGAAGAGGAGGATACAATGTAAGAAGAGAAGGATACAATGGAAGAAGAGGAGGATACAATGAAAGAAGAGGAGGATACAATGTAAGAAGAGGAGGATACAATGTAAGAAGAGGAGGATACAATGTAAGAAGAGGAGGATACAATGTAAGAAGAGGAGGATACAATGTAAGAAGAGGAGGATACAATGTAAGAAGAGAAGAATACAATGTAAGAAGAGAAGGATACAATGTAAGAAGAGGAGGATACAATGTAAGAAGAGGAGGATACAATGTAAGAAGAGAAGGATACAATGGAAGAAGAGGAGGATACAATGAAAGAAGAGGAGGATACAATGTAAGAAGAGGAGGATACCATGTAAGAAGAGGAGGATACATTGTAAGAAGAGGAGGATACAATGTAAGAAGAGGAGAATACAATGTAAGAAGAGAAGGATACAATGTAAGAAGAGAAGGATACAATGTAAGAAGAGGAGGATACAATGTAAGAAGAGGAGGATACAATGTAAGAAGAAGAGGATACAATGTAAGAAGAGAAGGATACAATGTAAGAAGAGGAGGATACAATGTAAGAAGAGGAGGATACAATGTAAGAAGAGAAGGATACAATGTAAGAAGAGAAGGATACCATGTAAGAAGAGGAGGATACAATGTAAGAAGAGAAGGATACAATGTAAGAAGAGGAGGATACAATGTAAGAAGAGGAGGATACAATGTAAGAAGAGGAGGATACAATGTAAGAAGAGGACGATACAATGTAAGAAGAGGACGATACAATGTAAGAAGAGGAGGATATAATGTAAGAAGAGGAGGATACAATGTAAGAAGAGGACGATACAATGTAAGAAGAGGAGGATACATTGTAAGAAGAGAAGGATACAATGTAAGAAGAGGAGGATACAATGTAAAAAGAGGAGGATACAATGTAAGAAGAGGAGGATACAATGTAAGAAGAGGAGGATACAATGTAAGAAGAGGACGATACAATGTAAGAAGAGGAGGATACAATGTAAGAAGTGGAGGACACAATGTAAGAAGAGGAGGCTACAATGTAAGAAGAGGAGGATACAATGTAAGAAGAGGAGGATACAATGTAAGAAGAGAAGGATACAATGTAAGAAGAGGAGCAGGATACAATGTAAGAAGTGGAGGATACAATGTAAGAAGTGGAGGATACAATGTAAGAAGTGGAGGATACAATGTAAGAAGAGGAGGCTACAATGTAAGAAGAGGAGGATACAATGTAAGAAGTGGAGGACACAATGTAAGAAGAGGAGGATACAATGTAAGAAGAGGAGGGTACAATGTAAGAAGAGAAGGATACAATGTAAGAAGAGGAGGATACAATGTAAGAAGAGGAGGATACAATGTAAGAATAGGAGGATACAATGTAAGAAGTGGAGGATACAATGTAAGAAGTGGAGGATACAATGTAAGAAGAGGAGGATACAATGTAAGAAGAGGAGGATACAATGTAAGAAGTGGAGGACACAATGTAAGAAGAGGAGGATACAATGTAAGAAGAGGAGGATACAATGTAAGAAGTGGAGGACACAATGTAAGAAGAGGAGGATACAATGTAAGAAGAGGAGGGTACAATGTAAGAAGAGAAGGATACAATGTAAGAAGAGGAGGATACAATGTAAGAAGTGGAGGATACAATGTAAGAAGAGGAGGATACAATGTAAGAAGAGGAGGGTACAATGTAAGAAGAGAAGGATACAATGTAAGAAGTGGAGGATACAATGTAAGAAGAGGAGGATACAATGTAAGAAGAGGAGGATACAATGTAAGAAGTGGAGGACACAATGTAAGAAGAGGAGGATACAATCTAAGAAGAGGAGGGTACAATGTAAGAAGAGAAGGATACAATGTAAGAAGAGGAGGATACAATGTAAGAAGAGGAGGGTACAATGTAAGAAGAGGAGGGTACAATGTAAGAAGAGAAGGATACAATGTAAGAAGAGGAGGATACAATGTAAGAAGAGGAGGATACAATGTAAGAAGAGGAGGATACAATGTAAGAAGTGGAGGACACAATGTAAGAAGAGGAGGATACAATGTAAGAAGAGGAGGGTACAATGTAAGAAGAGAAGGATACAATGTAAGAAGAGGAGGATACAATGTAAGAAGAGGAGGGTACAATGTAAGAAGAGGAGGATACAATGTAAGAAGAGAAGGATACAATGTAAGAAGAGGATACAATGTAAGAAGAGGATACAATGTAAGAAGAGGAGGATACAATGTAAGAAGTGGAGGATACAATGTAAGAAGAGGAAGATACAATGTAGGAAGTGGAGGATACAATGTAAGAAGAGGAGGATACAATGTAAGAAGAGGATACAATGTAAGAAAAGGAGGATACAATGTAAGAAGAGGAGGATACAATGTATCTTTCTCTTCATTCAGAAGAGGATGTAAACAAAGAGGTGGGCTCACAGTGACTGGTCACTGCAATAGCCAATCAGTGGCTATCACAGCGATAAGGTGACCCGGAGTCGACAATCCCACGTCCCGATCGTTTGTTTTGAAATCTGGGGCTCTCGATGACAGCCTGGTTTCTTTGCTGGGAGTGGGCTGTGCGGCACGCTCCCACCACAAAGGGAGATACGCAGAAAAGTCTACTTCTGTGAGGTCGCACATATTTGTGTGGTAGTTGTAGAAAAGTTGTAGTAGACACAGATAATAACATGGGGATAATTCTCATTTTTTATGTCGTGTGATATAAGCGCAGCGGTTTATGAAACACAAAATTTCAGTAAAAAATACCGTAACCAGTTGCCGACCATCCGCCGTGCATATACTGTGGCAGGTCGGCTCATTCCTGAGAAACAACCTACCTGTACATCGCTTTGCAGGACCGCGAGTGGGGGCCATTCACCAAGAGGAAAGCTGATCTGCGGGCCTGGCGGCAGCGATTGCTCCCGCTGGAGACAGAACGGGGGTCTGCAGTTGTAAACGCGGCAGACCACTGTTCTGTCAGCAATGAACACAGAGCTCCTCCTATTTAGGAACACAGGTCTTTGTGTTTATTCAGCAAGCCCATCCCCCACACCGTTGGAAAGCACCCCCTGGAGACACATTTAACCTTTTGATTGCCTCTGGTGTTAACCCCTTCCCTGCCAGTGTCATTAGTACAGTGACAGTGCATATTTTTAGCACTGATTACTGTAGTAAGTTTCAAAAAATGTCAGTTAGGGGTCCGATCTGTCCGCTGCAATTTCGCAGTCCCGCTAAAATCGTTGATCGCCGCCATTACTAGTGAAAAATAAATGAATAAATAAAAATGACATAAATCTTTCCCCTAGCTTGTAGACCCGATAACTTTTGCGCAAACCAATCAATATACACTTATTGGGATTTTCTTTTACCAAGATTGCCTACAATGATGAAAACATTTGATTTTTACATTTTTTTTTATTGGGAATGTTATATAGCAAAATGTGAAAAATAATGTTTGTTTTTTTGTTTTTTTTGTTTTTTCAGAAGTTTGTTTGTAGCGCAAAAAATAAAAATCACACAGGTGATCAAATACCACCAAAATAAAGCTCTGTTTATGGGGGAAAAGATTGTCAGTTAAAGTAACGCAGTGCCTTTTCGCAAAATATGGCCTGGTCATTAAGGGGGCAAATCCTTCCTGTAATAGAGATTTCTTTTGGTGTTATTTGATTACCTGTGCGATTTTTATTTCTTGCGCTATAAACAAAAAAAGAGCGACAATTCTGAAAGAAAAAAATATTTTTCTTCTTTCTGCTATATAACATTTCCAATAAAAAAAAAAATTGAAAATCAAAATTTTTCATCATTTTTGGCCAATTTATATTCTGCTATATTTTTTGTAAAAAAAAAAAAAAAAAAAAAATACAGATAAGTGTATTTTGATTGGTTTGCGCAAAGGTTATCGCGTCCGCTAACTACAGGAAAGATTTATGTCATTTTTATTTATTTATTTATTTTTACTAGTAATGGCGGCGATCTACGATTTTTAGCGGGACTGCGAAATTGCGGCGAACAGATCGGACCCCTGACTGACATTTTTGACACTTTAACCATACAGAAACACGCAGAGGGCGCACCGACCTACTGCATTATCCTGAGACAAATCATTTATTGTATTAAAAACATAGTAAGTATTATACAAAAAAAAAAAAAAAGCAATTGTAAAAAGCGCATCACAAATCCCAGCATCCAAATAGCATCAGTGTATACAACAGAAACTGAAGACCCCGTGGGCTGACGCGTTTCGAGGATTTCCTCTTCCTTTAGAGCCACCTTGGTGGGGGACCAGTGACATTACTACAGTAATCAGTGCTAAAAATATGCACTGTCGCTGTACTAATGACACTGGCAGGGAAGGGGTTAACACCAGGGGCGATCAAAGGGTTAAATGTCCGTAGGAGGTGCTTTCTAACTGTGTGGGGGATGGGCTTATGGAATGAACACAGAGATCTGTGGTCCTAAAAAAGAGGATCCCTGTGTTCATTGCTGACAGAACAGCGGTCTGCCGGAGGCGTAACTAGAACCTTCAGGGCCCTGGTGCAAGAAACCATGAAGGGCCCCCCCGGACCCCTGGCCGGACCCCTTCCTTTCAAGCCTGGGGCTCTTCCCACTGATCCTGGGGCCCTTTATTCTCGTTGTGGGGCCCTTTATTACGGTTCTGCAGCGGGCCCTTTCACAAGTTCTGCAGTGGGCCCCCTTCCTGCCATCTTGGGGCCTCCCCATGGTGGTGGAATGCCAGGGCCCGGTCGCAAGTGTGACCTTTGTGATCCTGGAAGTTCCCCCACTGGTGTCAGTAGTTTTTATTTTTTGGTATTTTAATTGTATTATTTTTTATCATTTTATTTTATTTTTTTACAATGTCACTGACTATGACTCTGTCCATTCAGAAAAGGATGGAGCTGCTAAATTACATATTTACCGACCCCTTCCTGGTTCTCTATTGTGACACATCCCCTGCAGCAGCCGGCAGGAGAGGGAAGGGAGCACAGTGGGGGGGGGGGGGCAGCACAGTAGGGGGGGGGGACCAGGGGAGCACACAGGGGCCCAGAGACAGCAGAACACAAGTGAACTGGATAGGAGGGGCGGCGGGGGCAGCATACAGAGGAACCAATCTCCTCCATTTTCCTCCTGCAGCTACAGGAGGAAAAAGGAGGGCAGTGATTTCTCTACATGCTGCCCCCGCCCCTCCTATCCAGGTGTACAGGGGAGCCGCACAGGTCCCCAGGAGCAGTGGTCCTCAACCCTGGCCTACAGGGCTCACTAACAGGCCAGGTTTGCAAGATAACTGAAAGACATCCCAGGTGATATCATTTGCTGCTCAGCGATTGCAGTACTCTAGTCTGCATCTCCCCAAGGTAATACTTAAAATCTGGCCTGTTAGTGGGCCCTGAGGACCGGAGTTGAGGGCCACTGCCCTGGAGCATGGGGCCCGGTTGCAATTGCAACCCCTGCAACCCCTGTAGTTACGCCCCTGCAGTCTGCCATATCTACAACAGCAGACCACCGTTCCGTCTCCATGGGGAGAGATAGCGGGTGCCTGGTGGCAATTGCGGCCGCCAGACCCACATATCAGCTTCCGCTGTGGTGAGTGGGCGTGTGCACACGCGCGCGTTATACGTACAGTTACGTTGTTTCGCGGGACAGAGCCGACCTGCCGCAGTATATGTACTGCTGGCGGTCGGCAAGTGTTTAAAAAAACACGCTGCCCCCTGGAAAAGCTGTAACGTAGCAATCCCAGGAGGCATTGGGGCCGGACCTAGGCTGGAAACCTGGAAAAAAGTCTAAAAAGGTACAACATAGAATAATATCTTTTAGCTTTTCTCTAAGGAAGGGGGGAATAAAACAAAAGAAAGTTGTTGGAGTTTAGTTCGGCTGTAAGTAATGATGAATAAACCGACCATAATGGAAACGTAAAATGTTGGTCCATAAGGAGCCTCCTGGTCCATAGGGGATGATAAGTGGGACCCAGAACCATAATGAGTCTGTAGAAGATCCCGTTCCATAATCCCAGGAATATTTCTGTACATGGGATCTGTGTGGAGCGTTATCTCATTTTTGGATTTAGCTCTAATCGGATAATTCTCCGCTCCGGGATGTATCGGGCTGGTTATTCTCATGGAAGATAATGGAACATTAATGACCACTTCACAAGTCGCTATGAGCCCGGGAGTCACGAAACTACATTTCCCATGATGCCCAGCTGGAGGTTAGAGGTGGTGGTTTGGCTGCCCCATGCATTCCGATGGATATGAGAGAAGAGATATTTCTCTGGGATGTGTCACCTTATAACTGCCAGAGATTAAACAGCTCCAACCCGACCCCACTCCACCGCCAGACATGAAATAAAAGAGTTCGAGAGGAGATAATCCAGACACCGAGCCAGGTTCACACGGAGCGGAGAATGTTCGATGACCGAAAGCTAGAGCCAGATCAATCGATATAGAAAAAAATATATATATTAGATTACTTGCATTTTCTGAATTATTAGGGTCATGTGACTTTAGCGGTAACAGTGCTATTGCTGGCCTTTTAAGTAAGCGCCTATTATGCAAAACGCGTGAGTTGTGATGAATGTGTATAGCATGCTACTACATACTACTATGTTTATTATACATACAGTATCTCACAAAAGTGAGTACACCCCTTACATTTTTTGTAAATATTTTATTCTATCTTTTCATGTGACAACACTGAAGAAATGACACTTTGCTACAATGTAAAGTAGTGAGTGTACAGCTTGTATAACAGTGTAAATTTACTGTCCCCTCAAAATAACTCAACACACAGCCATTAATGTCTAAACCGCTGGCAACAAAAGTGAGTACACCCCTAATTGACAATGTCCAAATTGGGCCCAAAGTGTCAATATTTTGTGTGGCCACCATTATTTTCCAGCACTGCCTTAACTCTCTTGGGCATGGAGTTCACCAGAGCTTCACAGGGAGCCACTGGAGTCCTCTTCCCCTCCTCCATGATGATGGTGGATGATAGAGACCTGGTGCTTCTCCACTCTTGTGCTTCTCCACTCTCAGGATTGTTGCTCTACATAAAGATGGCCTAGGCTATTAGACGATTGCAAAGACCCTGAAACTGAGCTGCAGCACGGTGGCCAGGACCATACAGCGGTTTAACAGGACAGGTTCCACTCAGAACAGGCCTCGCCATGGTCGACCAAAGAAGTTGAGTGCACGTGCTCAGCGTCATATCCAGAGGTTGTCTTTGGGAAATTGGGAAATATTGAAGGGGTGGGGGAGGGGTCAGCCTGTCAGTGCTCAGACCATACTCCGCACACTGCATCAAATTGGTCTGCATGGCTGTCATCCCAGAAGGAAGCCTCTTCTAAAGATGATGCACAAGAAAGCCAACAAACAGTTTGCTGAAGACAAGCAGACTAAGGACATGGATTACTGGAACCATGTTCTGTGGTCTGATGAGACCAAGATAAACTTATTAGGTTCAGATGGTGTCAAGTGTGTGTGGCGGCAACGAGGCGAGGAGTACAAAGACAAGTGTGTCTTGCCTACAGTCAAGCATGGTGGTGGGAGTGTCATGGTCTGGGGCTGCATGAGTGCTGCCGGCACTGGGGAGCTACAGATCATTGAGGGAACCATGAATGCCAACATGTACTGTGACATACTGAAGCAGAGCATGATCCCCTCCCTTCAGAGACTGGGGGGCAGGGCAGTGTTCCAACATGATAACAATCCCAAACACACCTCCAAGATGACCACTGCCTTGCTAAAGAAAATGAGAGTAAAGATGATGGATGGCCAAGCATGTCTCAGGACCTAAACCCTATTGGGCATCTGTGGGGCATCCTCAAACGGAAGGTGGAGGAGCGCAAGGTCTCTAACATCCACCAGCTCTGTGATGTCATCATGGAGGAGTGGAAGTGAACTCCATGCCCAAGAGGGTTAAGGCAGTGCTGGAAAATAAATATTGACACTTTGGGCCCAATTTCGACTTAGGGGTGTTCACTTAGGGGTGTACTCACTTTTGTTGCCAGCGGTTTAGACATTAATGGCTGTGTGTTGAGTTATTTTGAGGGGACAGCAAATTTACACTGTTATACAAGCTGTACACTCACTACTTTACATTGTAGCAAAGTGTCATTTCCTCAGTATTGTCACATGAACAGATAGAATAAAATATTTACAAAAATGTGAGGGGTGTACTCACTTTTGTAAGATACTGTAGCTCTGACATATACTGCAGTGCTTTATAGAGAACACTGAGCCAGTCACATCTGTCTCTGTACCAGAGGAGCTTACACTCTAATATCCCTCCCCAAACAGTCACACACTTTGGTGTGCGCAGCCTATTGCATTAGGGTGTGCACCCCAAAGCTCAAACACATGTGTGTGTGCATGTGTATATACAGTCAGGTCCATAAATATTGGGACATCTACACAATTCTAATCTTTTTGGCTCTATACACCACCACAATGGATTTGAAATAAAACAAACAAGATGTACTTTAACTGCAGACTTTCAGCTTTCATTTGAGGGTATTTACATCCAAATCAGGTGAACGGTGTAGGAATTACAACAGTTTGTATATGTGCCTCCCACTTTTTAAGGGACCAAAAGTAATGGGACAGATTAACAATCATAAATCAAACTTTCACTTTTTAATGCTTGGTTGCAAATCCTTTGCAGTCAATTACAGCCTGAAGTCTGGAACACATAGACATCACCAGATGCTGGGTTTCATCCCTGGTGATGCTCTGCCAGGCCTCTACTGCAACTGTCTTCAGTTCCTGCTTGTTCTTGGGGCATTTTCCCTTCAGTTTTGTCTTCAGCAAGTGAAATGCATGCTCAATCGGATTCAGGTCAGGTGATTGACTTGGCCATTGCATAACATTCCACTTCTTTCCCTTAAAAAACTCTTTGGTTGCTTTCGCAGTAAGCTTCGGGTCATTGTCCATCTGCACTGTGAAGTACCGTCCAATGAGTTCTGAAGCATTTGGCTGAATATGAGTAGATAATATTCCCCGAAACACTTCAGAATTCATCCTGCTGCTTTTGTCAGCAGTCACATCATCAATAAATACAAGAGAACCAGTTCCATTGGCAGCCATACATGCCCACGCCATGACACTACCACCACCATGCTTCACTGATGAGGTGGTATGCTTTGGATCATGAGCAGTTCCTTTCCTTCTCCATACTCTTCTCTTCCCATCACTCTGGTACAAGTTGATCTTGGTCTCATCTGTCCATAGGATGTTGTTCCACAACTGTGAAGGCTTTTTTAGATGTTGTTTGGCAAACTCTAATCTGGCCTTCCTGTTTTTGAGGTTCACCAATGGTTTACAACTTGTGGTTAACCCTTTGTATTCACTCTGGTGATCACTCTCCAGGAGGTTGTTGACTTTGACACACATACACCTACCTCCTGGAGAGTGTTCTTGATCTGACACACATACACCTACCTCCTGGAGAGTGTTCCTGATCTGACACACATACACCTACCTCCTGGAGAGTGTTCTTCATCTGACACACATACACCTACCTCCTGGAGAGTGATCTTGATCTGGCCAACTGTTGTGAAGGGTGTTTTCTTCACCAGGGAAATAATTCTTTCGTCATCCACCACAGTTGTTTTCCGTGGTCTTCCGGGTCTTTTGGTGTTGCTGAGCTCACCGATGCGTTCTTTCTTTTTAAGGATGTTCCAAACAGTTGATTTGGCCACACCAAATGTTTTTGCTATCTCTCTGATGGGTTTGTTTTGTTTTTTCAGCCTAATGATGGCTTGCTTCACTGATAGTGACAGCTCTTTGGATCTCATATTGAGAGTTGACAGCAACAGATTCCAAATGCAAATAGCACACTTGAAATGAACTCTGGACCTTTTATCTGCCCCTTGTAATTGGGATAATGAGGGAATAATACACAGCTGGCTATGGAACAGCTGAGCAGCCAATTGTCCCATTACTTTTGGTCCCTTAAAAAGTGGGAGGCACATATACAAACTGTTGTAATTCCTACACCTTTCACCTGATTTGGATGTAAATACCCTCAAATTAAAGCTGAAAGTCTGCAGTTAAAGCACATCTTGTTTGTTTCATTTCAAATCCATTGTGGTGATGTATAGAGCCAAAAAGATTAGAATTGTGTCGATGTCCCAATATTGATGGACCTGACTGTATACTGACGATGTCAGTAGAGCAGGGGATGGTGTCAGTAGAGTAGTGGATGGAGTCATAAAGGCAGAGATTGGTGTCAGTAAAGCAGTGGATGCTGTCAGTAGTTTTTATTTCTATTATATTATTTTTTTTATGTATTTTTTTTTCTTTTTTACATCTATTATTTTTTTAAATTTTATTTTTTTATATATTTTTTAATTTAATTTAATTTTATTTTTTTCTCAATTTGGTGAAATATCAGGGTTCTAAATAGGGGAAATATGCACCACACGGGGTGATTAGGGTGTGCCCAGGCACACCTGGCACACCCTGTGCGCATGCCTATGGTCACATACTATTATTATACTTTTATATAGCTCTGACATATACCGCAGTGCTGTACAGAGGACACTGAGCCAGTCACATCAGTCTCTGTACCAGAGGAGCTTACACTCTAATGTCCCTCCCCCAAAGTCACACACATAGGTGCAGCCTTTTGCATTAGGGTATGCACCCCAAAGCTCAAACATATATGTGTGTGTGCATGTGTATATATACTGACGGTGTCAGTAGAGCAGTGGATGGTGTCATAAAGGCAAGGATTGGTGTCAGTAGGGCAGTGGATGTTGTCAGTAGTTTTTATTTTTATTACTTTATTTTTTATTATTTTTTAACATTTTATTTTTTTTAATTTTATTTTTTATAATTATTTGAAATTTTTATTATTATTTTTTTTTTTTTAATTTGGTGAAATATCAGGGGAGCTTAAAAAACGAAGGATCATTGGGTTTTTCAAGGCCATAGGAAGAAATAAACAGCTTGATAAGTATGTCACCTACCAGCGTCTGCGTAGGAAGCTTGATAAGCTTGTCTCGAATAATGGAGACCCACTAAACTCTTGCTCAGGGAGTGTCAATATGACAGGCATGCCTCTTTGGTTCTGGAAAGGGTTAATGAGAAAAATCACTCACCCGACCCTTACCAGAATTGCAAACAAGGTAGAGCAGTTAAGTCAGTTGTAGGCCTGGTTGACAGTATGGGTTCCTTGACCAAGTCCTGGAAATCACCAGGTCATATTATGCTGACCTCCTGGGCAGGAGGGACCTTGATCGGGCTGGCATGTCAAGTTTTCTGGATTCTAATCCAGGATTGGGAAATGGCAGTTCTCTGGTAAGTTTGGCCGAGGACATCACTGCAGATGAGGTGGTTAAGGCTATTGATAAGCTTGCCATTAAGAAGTCGCCGGGGCCAGATGGATTGAAAGCCGAGTTTTACAAGCACTTTAAGGTTACTCTGGCCCCGTATTTAGTGGAGGTTTTTAATGGCTGTCTGAGAGAGGGTTCGCTCTCTCCCTCCATGCGACAATATGTGGTGATTCTTCTGTTAAAGGGTAAAGATTCTTCAGGAGTTGAGAACTGGCAGCCCATTAGCCTTCTCAATGTTGATAGGAAGATACTGGCAAAAATCATTTTCTGGCGTTTATCGTCTGTAGCGGGAAATCTAGTTTTTCACCACCAGCACTGTTCAGTTCAGAGTAGCTAACACCGCTTCAGCTAACAGCTAATGCCAGTTTTTATTTAGCGGTATTAGCTGTCCGGGAGGCCCTGGAACGGTGCAGGGCTGCAGGCTGGAGAAAGTACTTGCTGGCATTGGATCAGGCTAAAGCTTTTGATATGGGTCAATCATGAGTACCTGTGGCTACTTCTTGGTAAGTATGGCCTGGAGGGGGACTTTGTTGATTGGCTGAAGACTTTGCACAGAGGGGCTGAAAGGTTCCTGCTTGTGAATGGTTGGAACGGACAGCCCTTTGAGGTTGGTTTGGGTGTGCATCAGGGGTGTCCTTTGAGTTCTCTGCTATACGAGGTCGCAATAAATCCCTTCATCAGGAGTTAGAGTGTGGACCGTTGTGCGGAGTACCTTTGGGTATTCCTGGTGAGCCCCCTTTGAGGGTTGTGGCCTATGCTGATGATGTGTCTGTTTTCATCTCTAGGACAGAGGAGGTGGAGGAGGTGGTCTCGGTGATGGAGCAGTATGCTGAGTCATCCGGCTCAAAGATCAATTAGGATAAGAGTGAACGTTTTCTGGATGGGAGAGGAAGGCAATAGCTTTGAGCTTCCAGACACTGGAAATTTAAGGTTTAGGTATCAAATTTGGTCCCGGCAATTATGGCCTTGCAAATTGGGAAAGCAGGCTACAAGATGCCGATGCCAAGGTTGCAAGCTGGAAGGAATGGAAACTCTCTTATAGGGAAAGGATTGACCTGATTAAAACCTACCTGATTTCAGTATTTCTGTATGTCAGCTTTGTCTGTGTTTTGCCAGTGTGTCTCTATGCGAAGATCTACACCTGTTTCTTTCAGCTGTTATGGGGGAACAAACTGAACCTCATTAAGAGATCTGTAACCTACCTTCCCAGACAGATGGGTGGCTAAGGTATTGTCATCCCAGTGGTATTTTTTTCTCTAATGTTTTTGAAACATAACTTTGGTAACATGCTGGCAGAGGAACCGCCTGGGTGGGTTGGTATTTTTCAGTCCTGGTTTAGGTCTTTTCTGCGAAACTAGGAGAATGATAGGCCAGTGAAAAGCCTGAGGGTCCGACATGGTAAGCTCCCGACTTATGTTGCTCCATGCTTCGGCAGTGGCGGGTGATGGTGAAAAAAATTAAGTCTCTTCCTAGGAAGGCCCTGGAGAGGAGGGTTGTTGAATCTGCCTTTAGGGAGCCACTGGCCTTGAGGGATTTCCCAGGCCCTGCTATGAGGGAGGGTTTGCATTTGATTATTCTGGAGAGAATCCCTTTGAAGTTTCGGGATTTGGCCTGGCTCTCCTTTCATGGCAGACTCTATGTGAAGGGCAACTTGAAGCATCGCTCTGAGGAGAACCGTGGTTGCCCAAGAATGGAGTGTGGCAGTGTGGAGGAGACGATGGACGATTTTCTTGCTTCAGTGCCCTTTCAATGTAGAAGTCTATAAGCAGGTGGGGGGGGGGGGGGCTCTGGGTTTCCCTTTCCTTTCCTGCTTGAGTTATGCGGAGTGGTCATACGGGTTGTTTGAGACGCATCGGGATTTTGATTTTGAGATACTTTTTCTAGTTAGCTTAGTAGTCCGTTACTTCACGTGGAATGCACAGTGTCAGGTTTCTACTCGGAGAAAAGTCTTTCCTGTTGAGGTGGTGGTGCACAATATACTGGGTGAGGTTGGGAAGATTCTGGGGCCATGGGAAGGACAGGTGGTGGCCGGGAGCCTGGGCAAAGGCGTGGAGGAATGTCAGGTCCCCGTAGCTGCTGTCTGTTAGTCTCTGGGTGTGCAGCTTTTCTTTCTGTCCTTTCACGTCCCCTAGATTTTTTAATAAGATTGGATTTTTGGAAAAAGGCTGCATGCATGGGATAAATGCGTGATCGTTATCTTAGTCTGAGGGTGTGTTTAGGTGGAGGTTAGGGCTTTGTTGAGTTTAGTTATGATAGTAACAATTTTCTGTTTCTATGCTGATGTAAGCTATTTTTGTTTATACATTTATTTATTTTGTATATATGTAAATATGTTTTTATTATGATTGTGAGATTTTTAATAAACAAAAATTTACACTCTAATGTCCCCCCACAGTCACACACTATTATTATTATTATACTTTGTACATTTACATAGCTCTGACATATGCTGCAGCGCTGTGCAAAAAACACTGAGTCAGTCACATCAGTCTCTGTACCACAGGAGCTTACACTCTAATATCCCCTCCCCCCCCAGTCACACACTATTATTATTATACATTTATAAAGCTCTGACATATACCGCACTGCTGTACAGAGATCACTGAGCCAGTCACATCAGCCTCTGTACCAGAAAAGCTTACACTCTAATGTATCACCACAATCACAAAATTATGGAGAAAACATAGCAGAGCACAAGAACTCCATGCAGACAGAGCCCTGCTGGTGACTGAACCCAGGCTCTCGGTGCTGCAAGGTACAGGTAAAGGCACTGAGCTGCCAGGTGTTGTGTTCTGTTATCTTCCTCTTTTCTGGACTCTGGAGAAGTCTGATATTTTATGTATATAATAAGAACATGTGGAAGAATGTCGTTTGGTGACCAGGAATTTCCTCTTCCTGAATTCTGTCTGTGGTTCTGATCCGATAATTCCAGCCATTTGCTGGGAGGAGTGCCGAGGTGTCCTGACTCATCACATTTCCTCTCTTCCTCCTGGATCCTCCTCTGATCTCTCTGACTTTGTGAAGATGATCTTCTGTTTTAAATGCGCCGACTAAACGTTCGCTCTCAGGAAGGAGAAATGAGAGATCTTATCAGCTTTGAAAACAAAAAGTTGCGGCAGCAAAATTTCTATTTAATCTGCAACGTGTTTCTTTAATTATATCCCCGCCATGTGCTTACCGCAATCTCTGATCTGTGCCGGCGGTAACCTTTCATGGCGACACCCAGCTGGTAATAACTTAACTCTGCTAATAATGTATAAATCATTGGAGATAATTGGTGTGATAGAAGCCGCTGACGAACAATTCATACAAAGTGTCTGGATGTTATCACGCTGATTGCTGCTTTCTTGTTGTGCTGCAAAATAAAACACGCCTGAACTGGAAGTCACAATTCCTTTCCTTCTACCTTCCTTTCTTTCTGTATTTCCTTCCCACTCTCCCTACTTCCTTCTCTCCCTCTCTCTTCTCCTCTTCCCCTTCCTTCCGTCCTTCCTTCCTTTCTTCTCCCTCCCTCCTTCCTTCCTTCCCACCTTCTCTACTTCTTTAATTTCCCACCTTCCTTCTTCTCTCCCACCTTTCTTCCTGTCCTTCTTTCCTTCCTTCCTTTTCTTCATTCCTACCTTTCTTCTCTACTTCCTTCTCTCCTTCTCCCATGCCTTCCTTCCTTCCTATTCTTCTTTTCTTCCTTCCTGTCCTTCCTTCTCACCTTCTCTACTTCCTCCCTTCCCTCCTTCCTTCCTTCATTTCCCACCTTTCTTTCCTTCCTTCCTTCCTACCTTCCTTCCTTTTCTTCATTCCCACCTTTCTTCTCTACTTCCTTCTCTCCTCCCATGCCTTCCTTCCTTCTCTTTATCCTTCCCACTTTCCCTACTTTCTTCTCTCCCCTTTTCTTTTTCCCATCCTTTTCTTCATTCCCACCTTTTTTCCTCTCCCCACCCCCTTTCTTTTCATCTTTTCTTCCCACTTGCCCTACTTCCTTCTCTCCCCCGCTATTTTCCTCTTCCTTTTCCCCTTCCCTCCTTCATCCCTCCTCTTCCTTCCTTTCTTCTCTCTTTTCCCCTTCCTTCCTTCCTTCCTTCCTTCCTTCCTTCCTTCCTTCCTTCCTTCCTTCCTTCCTTCCTTCCTTCCTTCCTTCCTTCCTTCCTTCCCTCCTTCCTCCCTCCTTCCTGTCCTTCCTTTATTCTCTACTTCCTTCTCTTCTCTCTTATCATCTTCCTTACTGTTCTTCCTTCCTACCTTTCTTTCTTCCTTCCCCACCTTCCTTCTTTCTCCTTCCCTCCTTTCTTTCTGTCCTTCCTTCCCAATTTCCCTACTTCCTTCTCTCCCTCCGTCTTTTCCTCTTCGTTTTCCCCTTCCCTCCTTCATCCCTCCTCTTCCTTCCTTTCTTCTCTACTTTCTTCTCTCTTTTCCTCTTCCTTCCTTTCCTCCCTCCTTCCTAACCTTCCTTCTTTCTCTACTTACATTCTTCCGTCTCCTCTCCTTTCTTCTCCCCTTCCTTCCTTCCGTCCTTCCCTATCCCTTCCCTCCCTTCCTTCCTTCCTTCCTTCCTTCCTTCCTTCCTTCCTTCCTTCCTTCCTTCCTTCCTTCCTTCCTTCCTTCCTTCCTTCCTTCCTCCCTCCCTCCCTACCTCCCTCACTCCCTTCCTTCTCTCCCTCCCTCTATTTCTTTTCCTTTTTCCCTCCTTCATCCCTCTTTTCCCTTCCTTCCTTCCTTCCTTCCTTCCTTCCTTCCTTCCTTCCTTCCTTCCTTCCTTCCTTCCTTCCTTCCTTCCTTCCTCCCTCTTTTTCTTTTCCTTTTCCCTTCCTTCCTTCATCCCTCTTTTGACACAGATCAGCCTCCTTCTTTCCTACCTTCCTTTTTACCTTTGAGGGGCTGCAGCAGGGGCTGATCTGTGTCTGACATTTGTGAACACAGCCAAGAACGTCACAGGTACCATGATTTGCCTGATTGTGTCATCTCTGAGCTGGCATCTCAGTCCAGGAAGAAATGATGACCCTGAATAATGCCTGAAGAGGGGGGGGGGGGGGCAGTGATCTCTGTGGGAGAGAGTAAACATCTGTAAGGGTGACAATGACACATGACTCCGATTGCTGCACTTACCATGGGTAATATACACTATATGCTCAAAAGTATTGGGACGCCTGCCTTTACACACACATGAATTTTAATGGCATCCCAGTCTTAGTCTGTAGGGTTCAATATTGAGTTGGCTCCGCCCTTTGCAGCTATAACAGCTTCAACTCTTCTGGGAAGGCTGTCCACAAGGTTTAGGAGTGTCTATGGGAATGTTTCACCATTCTTCCAGAAGACCATTTGTGAGGTCAGGCACTGATATTGGATCGAAAGGCCTGGCTCGCAGTCTCCTCTATAATTCATCCCAACAGTGGCGGCTGGTGTGTTGAGGGTGCAGGGGCGCCGCCCCCCCCCCCCCCCCCATCCATGCGTCCGCCCTGCATGTAGGGTGCCGGACGCATGGAGTGCAATGTTTTTTTTGTTTTTTTTTTTCAATCACCTGATTAGAGCCAGAGGCTCTAATAGGGCGATGGAAAGGGTGGTCCCGGGGCGCAGAGCAGTGCGTCCCGAGCCCACCCATTGTGTGACAATAGCGAATGAAAATTCGCTATTGTCACACCGATCCTCCTACTCCTCCTCCTCCTCCAATCAGGAAGCCAGTCTAATACCGGCTTCCTGCATTGCATTGAAAGGGGCACGCTGGCTGAACTCTGCATTGATTGGGGACAATGCTGTGGCGCTCTGCATTGATTGGGGACAATGCTGTGGCGCTCTGCAATGGTTGGGGACAATGCTGTAGCTCTCTGCATTGATTGGGGACAATGCTGTGGCGCTCTGCAATGAAAGGGGCACGCACGCTGAACTCTGCATTGATGAGGGCATGGCACAATGTTCATTGCATTGAAGGGGGCACGCACGCTGAACTCTGCATTGTGGGGGCACAGCACAGTGTTCATTGCATTGAAGGGGGCACAGCACAGTGTTCATTGCATTGAAGGGGGCATGGCACAGTGTTCATTGCATTGAAGGGGGCACAGCACAGTGTTCATTGCATTGAAGGGGGCATGGCACAGTGTTCATTGCATTGAAGGGGGCACGCACGCTGATCTCTACATTGAAGGGGGCACGCACGCTGATCTCTGCATTGAAGGGGGCACGCGCGCTGGTCACTACATTGAAGGGGGCATGTACACTGGCCTCTGCATTGAAAGGGGGCATGTACACTGGTCACCGCATTGAAAGGGGGCATATACCATCTCCTGTACCATGACCTGCGACATGCCTGTACCATATCTGTGCCATGCCTATACCATCACCTGTGCCATGCCTATACCATCACCTGTGCCATGCCTATACCATATATGTGCCATGCCTATACCATCACCTGTGTCATGACCTGTGCCATGCCCTTACCATGACCTGTGCCATGCCTGTACCATCTCCTGTACCATGACCTGTGCCATGCTTGTACCATGACCTGTGCCATGCCTATACCATCACCTGTGCCATGCCTGTACCATGACCTCAAAGTCACGCAATTTTTTACCGTGTTTTTTGACGCAAAGCAATACCTATTACACTTTTCTTTTTGCGCCCCCCCCCCCCCAAAAAAAAATTTTGAGCACCAGCCGCCACTGCATCCCAAAGGTGTTCTATGGGGTTGAGGTCAGGACTCTGTGCAGGCCAGTCAAGTTCCCCCACCCCAAACTCGCTCATCCATGTCTTTATGGACCTTGCTTTGTGCACTGGTCCAAATCATTTGGTGGAGGGGGGATTATGGTGTGGGGTTGTTTTTCAGGGGTTGAGCTTGGCCCCTTAGTTCCAGTGAAGGAAACTCCTAAGGTGTCAGCATACCAAGACATTTCAGACAATTTCATGCTCCCAACTTTGTGGGAGGAGTTTGGGGATGGTCCCTTCCTGTTCCAACATGACTGCCCACCAGTGCACAAAGCAAGGTCCATAAAGACATGGATGAGCGAGTTTGGGGTGGAGGAACTTAAATGGCCTGCACAGAGTCCTGACCTCAACCCGATAGAACACCTTTGGGATGAATTAGAGCAGAGACTGCGAGCCAAGCCTTCTCGTCCAACATCACCCTTCTTGAAGAATGTTGAAACATTCCCATAGACACACTCCTAAACCTTGTGGACCGCCTTCCCAGAAGAGTTGAAGCTGTTATAGCTGCAAAGGGTGGGCCAACTCAATATTGAACCCTACGGACTAAGACTGGGATGCCATTAAAGTTCATGTGTGTGTAAAGGCGTCCCAATACTTTTGGTAATTTAGTGTATTTAGAGGTGGGAGTCTTGGCTGGACCAACCCGTAAAATTGGCATTGTGAGTGCTCCCTACATATGTAGAGGTGAGGGTCTGGATGGGACCAACCCATAAAGTGGACATGATGTGAACTCCCTGTATTTTTAAAGTTGGGGATAGTGAGACCACCCATAACATGGGTCTGATGGGAGGGATCTCAGGATATTTAGAGGTAAGGTCTAGAAGGGACTAAACTATAAAGTGGGCGTGATGGTCAGTCCCTGCATTTTTTGAGGTGGAGTCAAGGAGGGACCATCTCATAAAGTGGACATGATGTTAACCCCCTGTATTTTTAGAGTTGGGGGTCATGGCAGGACCACCCGTAACATGGGTGTGATGGGAGTGGTCTCAGTATATTTAGAGGTGAGGGCTAGAAGGGACTAAACCAGGGGTGGGGAACCTTTTTTCTGCCAAGGGCCATTAGGGTATTTATAAAATCATTCGGGGGCCGTACAAAATGATCAACTTAAAAATGTGCCTGTTATACATTTAATTAACTCACCCCTAATGTGATAGCTGCAACTACTTCTCTTTGGTGAGGTGTGTGATGTTAGCTGGTATTTGATGATGTTGCTACTTGCAACTGGTTTTCCAGGTTTGCATCGGTCAGTCTGGAGCGCAGTCGACTCTTTGTGGTGGTAAGTTTTGAAAAGAACTGCTGGCGGGTACTGCTGGTGGGTACAGCTGGCTCAAGCTGGTACTGCTGGCTTGTACTGTGCTGCGGGTACTGCTGGCTCAGGCTGGTACTGCTGGTTCTGGCTGGTACTGCTGGCTCTGGCTGGTACTGCTGGTTCTAGCTGGCACTGCTGTGTGTGCTGCTGGCGTGAAATGCTGGTTAGCAGCGGCCCCGCGCTGGAGGAAGAGACGATGTTTCCTGTATTGGTCACTGTTGATACTGTTCTGTAGGTACTGCTGGCTGGTACTGCTGTGGGTACTGCTGGCTGGTACTGTGCTGTGGGTACTGCTGGCTCTGGCTGGTACTGCTGGTTCTAGCTGGCACTGCTGTGTGTGCTGCTGGCGGGAAATGCTGGTTAGCAGCGGCGCCGCGCTGGAGGAAGAGGCGATGTTTCCTGTATTGGTCACAGGCGGCATGCATTTGATATCACTCCGCCTGTGACTCACTCAGACTGTCAGAACAGAGCAGGAACTATACAGGAAGCATCGGCTCAGTTTTGACAGATCAGCTGAGAGACACAGACTCAGCTGCATGGGGGGCCGGACCAAATGACTTTAAGGGCCGCATACGGCCCCCGGGCCGTAGGTTCCCCACCCCTGGACTAAACCATAAAGTGGAAATGATGTGGGAGGGGTCTGGGTGGGATCAACTCATAAAGTGGACTGAAGTGGACATGATGTAAACCCCCTGTATTTTTAGAGTTGGGGGACATGGCGGGACCACCCGTAACACGGGTGTGATGGGAGGGGTCTCAGTATATTTAGAGGTGAGGTCTAGAAGGAACTAAACCATAAAGTGGGCGTGATGTGGGAGGGTCTGGGTGGGATCAACTCATAAAGTGGACATAATGTGAACTCCCTGTATTTTTAGAGTCGGGTCATGGTGGGAAAACCCATAACATGGGGGTGGTGGGAGGGGTCTCAGCATGTTTAGAGGTGAGGTCTAGAGGGGACTAAACCATAAAGTGGACATAATGGGCAGTCCCTGCATTTTTAGAGGTGGAGTCAAGGAGGGACCAACTCATAAAGTGGGCATAATGTGAACTCCCTGTAATTTTAGAGTTGGGGGTCATGGCGGGACCACCCGTAACATGGGTGTGATGGGAGGGGTCACAGTATATTTAGAGGTGAGGTCTTGAAGGCGTGATGGGCAGTCCCTGATTTTTTAGAGGTGGAGTCAAGGACGGACCAACTCATAAAGTGGTGGATGGTCTCTCCATATATACAGGTGGGGTCCTAGCTGGATGAAAGGTGGAGAGTGGGCGGGGTTATTGGTGTCCTGGGAATATGGGAGGAGTAGTATGCGTAGCAGTGCAGTGAAGGAAGTAGAGGCTGCATATGTAATATATTATTACACCCATCCATACCAGAATTAAATGTTCATCTAATCAATGAGTGAACATGGTGGACATCCCCTGTAGGCGTCATTTCCCCGGTAGAAAGGGGACTCGGAGTGCGGGTCCCAGGAGTGTGGGGGGGGAGGGGCGGTATGGATTCCACATCGGTTATGAAATCTCCTTTAATCATTTCTCAGGCAGAACTCATCCATTATTCATGAGCAGATAAGATATTGGAGTAATTGTGAGGCGTATCGCATGTCCGCCGGACGCTGAAACATGTTGTACCAATCTGTTCCAATTCCTCCATCCCGACTCCGGTGTCACCACAGATGGGATCAATAATCACCCCCCGGGGGGGGAACACAACCAATTTGTCTGTATTGCCCCAGTCAAGACGGGCCACAAATATGAGTCATGTCTCCCGGCAGGACGCCGCGGCGGGTCACGGAGAACCATGCACTCTGCTATAATGCGTTCAGTTTGGGGTGCACAGGAGCAGCGCCGGCGGGAGGGAGAGATGGCCATAAAATAATCACAGAAACTACCATGAGAAATATACAATGTATCAACGAATCCTGTGATGTCATCATATAATGCAACAAAATCTATTATCTTCATTATAATGGGGAGCGGTGATGTCACTCTGTATAATATATCTTATATCTGGAGAGAGGTGATGTCACTCTGTATAATATATCTTATATCTGGAGAGCGGTGATGTCACTCTGTATAATATATCTTATATCTGGAGAGCGGTGATGTCACTCTGTATAATATATCTTATATCTGGAGAGCGGTGATGTCACTCTGTATAATATATCTTATATCTGGAGAGCGGTGATGTCACTCTGTATAATATATCTTATATCTGGAGAGTGGTGATGTCACTCTGTATAATATATCTTATATCTGGAGAGCGGTGATGTCACTCTGTATAATTTATCTTATATCTGGAGAGCGGTGATGTCACTCTGTATAATATATCTTATATCTGGAGAGCGGTGATGTCACTCTGTATAATATATCTTATATCTGGAGAGCGGTGATGTCACTCTGTATAATATATCTTATATTTGGAGAGCGGTGATGTCACTCCTGTGTATATACAGGTTATGGGGGGATATTCCTCAGGTTCACAAATCATCAGGTTGCGGTAGAAGTTGGGATGAGTATGACGCGGTGCGGCGGTCTGGCGATAATCGGAGGTATAAATGACTCCTGCACACAGATTGGTTCCGCTCGGATTGTATAATGCGGTGGGATCCTGGGAACGCGGCGTACCGCGGTGTGGGGAACGCGCGGCGCTCCTGGCGGGGGGCTCAGGACTCATTTGCACTCAGACACATTTCATGTAATTGAAAAGCGCTCTTACCAGTTCTCAGCCTGGAATGTGTTCTGGATCTGATAGAGGAGCCATATGTCACCCGCAGCCTGGCCCCTCCCCCCCTCCGCCGACCGCGCGGGACTGGAGCGTGGAAACGCATCTCATTACTCGTCTTCGTCTTCTTCTTCTGCGGTGACATCGCAGCGGAATGTTTACTTCCATCTCACCTATAATCCCATCTCCTTACATTACCGCTATGTTCTGCGCAGAGCGAGCTCCAGGAAACCGCGCTCAAGTGCGATTCACATTTCTGATGAGGAAAGAAAATGACGGTTTTCATCAAAAATCTGAGATTTCAGTCCTCGTCCTTCTGCTACAATGTATCCAGGAGGTGAAATAAAGGATACAATGTATCCTGGAGGTGAAATAAAGGATACAATGTATCCAGGAGGTGAAATAAACGATACAATGCATATGACATCTGACCCCCCCCTCCCTCCCCCTCACTCAGTCTTGCACAGGTGTACCGGCTCCTCCCCTCCAGTATTGCAAAGGTGTACCGGCTCCTCCTCTCCAGTATTGCACAGGTGTACCGGCTCCTCCCCCTTGACTGAAATGGCTTCCTCTGTTTTCACAGCACACTGTGAGCTTCTCACAATGTGCATTAGAAGCTGCAGAAAGTTACATAGAGCCCCGCCCCTTTTCCTGACTGTCCCTGCCCCGCCCCTTTAATTCATTGGATTTCAATGTTTTCAGGAAATTATGTACAGCACCCTGCCAGCCCCTCCCACAAGCTATGATCTTCCTGAATTGCATAGAAAAGCATGGAGAATCAGTGATGACTTCAGACGTTTGCTGTCGAAACACGTAGGACGGGACTTCCGGGAAACATCATTTCCTCTAACGGGAAAAGGCATTCCTGTGTTGTGCTTTAATGTGCATTAGAAGCTGTAGCAAGTCATATAGAGCCCCGCCTCATTTCTTGGCTGGAGGAAACCCTGCATCATCTAGCTCTTTCCTCCCCCGCCTGACTGTCCCTGCCACGCCCCTTTGATTCATTGTATTTCAATGCTTTCAGGAAGTTATGTACAGCATCCTGCCAGCTCCTCCCACCAGCTATGATCTGCCTGAATTGCATAGAAAAGCACAGAGATCCAGTGATGACTTCAGACGTTTGCTGACGAAACGCATCGGGCAGGACTTCTGGGACACATCATTTCCTCTAACGCAAAAAGGCATTCCTGTGTTGTGCTTTAATGTGCATTAGAAGCTGCAGCAAGTCAGATAGAGCCCCGCCTCATTTCCTGACTGGAGGAAACCCTGCATCATCTAGCCCTGACCTACCCAGCCTGGCTGTCCCTGGCCTCACCCCTTTCATTCATTGGATTTCAGTTCTTTAAATCATGGAGGCTCAGCATCACATGTGGGCGTGATCTATGCAAATTTATCCTGACTCTGGACACCCACTTCTCCAGACTGACTCCACTCACCAAGACATTTTGATATTTGCATGACTCCTCCCACTGCTTGCATCAGGTCAGAGGGCTCTTGAGAGGAGTACTGTGATGTTTTCAGGCAGCTATCTACAGCCTCCTGCTGTCCCTGCCCACAAGCCATGATGTGCCTGCATTGAAGCACAGAGACCCAGTGATGATGTCAGACGTGTTCTGACGAAACGCGCAGGGTGCGACTTCTGGGACACGCCATTTCTGCTAACGCAAACCGGCATTCCTGTGTTGACTTTGCTGATATTGGCTGCAGCACAAGCTGATAAGCGGGTCCCGACAGTGCCGGGACAAGGTCATCTAGAGCCCAGGGCGGAGATCCCAAACTGTGACCCCCCCCCAAGATGAATGAGCATTATGTGTCAGCAAAAATCTCCCGCAAAAAAACACTGAGCATTAATCTGCATATTTCCCCCCTAAGCATAACCCCCTTCCCAGTACAAATATGCCCCCCTGCTGAAATCCCCCTCTCAGCACAAATTTCCCCCCCCCACCCTTCAAACCCCCCAGCTCAGATGCCAACTGCCCAAAATATTCTCCCCTCCTAGCACAAATCCTCTACCCCCTAAAATGTCCTCCACTTCAACTCTCTCCCTCAAAGCAAAAATTACCCCCTAAATCCCCCCTCTCGGCACAAATGTTCTTCCCCCCATCCCCCCTCCTAACACAAATTCCCTAAATCACCACTCTTAGCACCCCAAAAAAAAATTACCCTCCTAGAACAATACTGACCCCCTGCCGCCCCACAAATTCCCCCTTAGAACACAAATCCCCTCCCCCCAATCTCCCTTGCTGCTCACCCCCTTCTTACATGAGGGGGGCTGGAGTTTCCCCTCCTGCCCACCCCTTGTCCTGGCCTTGGGTCTCGACCAATGATTTATGGCTGGGACCCGCTTATTAGCTGAGCAAATGACAGAAAAGAGCCCTGTGCTGGTAAAAAACACAGAGCTCTCTACACACAGCAGCCATGTGCTGCCTATTGGACTATATTATGTTTTATTTGTACATTTATAATCTCTCACTATTCTATTGGCTGACGTGTTTTGAGTTTGTGAGACTTTGAGGTTATTTCAGTGGTTTGGGTTTAGTCTGATGGTGAGCAGATTTCTATTTTTAGGACTCGTATTTTGGGGTGTTGATCCATTGTTTGCGGATTTGGGATAAATATATCCTGTAGTGTCTCTCCAGTCTCTGATAAAGAAAATTCACTGAATTTTATGTGTGGCCCTCAGGTGAGGGGGCCGCACTTCAGGTGCCCCATATGAAGAGAGTTGACCACCACTGCTCCATGGTAAGAAGGTTGAGATTGGCGCTCTGGGCTCTGATGATTGCCGGTGTCACTCCCACTCAGGGCCGGGACAAGGGGTGGGCAGGAGAGGCGGCTGCCCTGGGCACTGTAGCATCTTGTGAGGTGTGGGGGGAAGAGAATTTGTGTTGGATGGGGAAATTTGGGCGTGTGTGCTAGGAAAGGTGATTTGGGGGGGGGGGGGGATCTGTGGTGATTGAGGGGGAATGGGAGAAGAGGATTTGTGCTAGAAGTGATATGGGAGAGGGGATTTGTACTAGGAGGGGAATTTATTTTTTTTGGGGGGGGGGGCGGATTTGTGCTAGTAGGGAGGATTGGAGGGTATTTGTGCTAGGAGGGGGAATTGAGAGGGGGGGGGGTTGTGCTAGGAGGAGGGATGGGGGGGGGGATTTATGCTGGGAGGGAGATTTGGAGTGGGGGGATGTGTACTTGGAGGGGAATTTTGAGGGGTAGAGGATTTTTGTGCTAAAAGGTTGATTTTTGGTGGGGGGGGGGGGATTTGGGCTGTGGTATTATAGAAGAGATAGGATTTGAGCTGGGAGGGGGGGGGGGTCAAAGATTTGTGCTTGTAGAGAGGATTGGAGGGTTTTTGTGCTAGGATGGGAAATTTAAGAGGCAGATGATTTGTGCTAGGAGGAGTGATTTTTTTTTGGTGGGGGGAATTTGGGTTGGGGATTTTAGGAGACAGAGGATTTGAGCTGCGGGGGAGGGGGTC
>NC_138774.1:4369606-4393393 GCF_965119305.1 Pelophylax lessonae | reverse complement strand
GGATTTTAGAAGAGAGAGGATTTGAGCTGCGGGGGGTCAAAGATTTGTGCTAGTAGGGAGGATTGGAGGGTATTTGTGCTAGGAGGGGAAATTTTGAGGGGTAGAGGATTTGTGCTTGGAGGAGTGATTTTTTTTTGTTTTTTTTGGTGGGGGGAACTTGGGCTAGTAGGGAGGATTGGAGGGTATTTGTGCTAGGAGGGGAAATTGGGGGAGGGGGGAGTTGTGCTAGGAGGGGGGATGAGGGGGGATTTGTGCTACGAGCAGGATTTGGAGTGTGTGGGGGGGGGGAGGATGTGTACTCGGAGGGTAAATTTGAGGGGTAGATGATTTGTGCTAGGAGGAGTGTTCTTGCTTGGGGAGGGGGGATTTGTGCTAGTAGGGAGGATTGGAGGGTATTTGTGCTAGGAGGAGGAATGGGGAGGATTTGTGCTGGGAGGGGGATTTGGAGTGGGAGGGAGGGGATGTGTACTCGGAGGGGAAATGTGAGGGGTAGAGGATTTGTGCTTGGAGGAGTGATTTTTTCTTGTTTTTCTTTTGGTGGGGGGAATTTGGGCTAGTAGGGAGGATTGGAGGGTATTTGTGCTAGGAGGGGAAATTGGGGAGGGGGAGTTGTGCTAGGAGGGGGGATGAGGGGGGATTTGTGCTACAAGCAGGATTTGGAGTGTGTGTGTGGGGGGGGGGGGGATGTGTACTCAGAGGGTAAATTTGAGGGGTAGAGGATTTATGCTAGGAGGAGTGTTCTTGCTTGGGGAGGGGGGATTTGTGCTAGTAGGGAGGATTGGAGGGTATTTGTGCTAGGAGGAGGAATGGGGAGGATTTGTGCTGGGAGGGGAATTTGGAGTGGGAGGGAGGGGATGTGTACTCGGAGGGGAAATGTGAGGGGTAGAGGATTTATGCTAGGAGGAGTGTTCTTGCTTGGGGAGGGGGGATTTGTGCTAGTAGGGAGGATTGGAGGGTATTTGTGCTAGGAGGAGGGATGGGGAGGATTTGTGCTGGGAGGGGAATTTGGAGTGGGAGGGAGGGGATGTGTACTCGGAGGGGAAATGTGAGGGGTAGAGGATTTGTGTTAGAAGGACTGATTTTATTTTCGGGGGGTTGGGCTAGTAGGAAGGATTTGAGGGTATTTGTGCTGGGAGGGAGATTTGGAGTGGGGGGGGGATGTGTACTCGGAGGGGAAATTTGAGGGGTAAAGGACTTGTGCTAGGAGAAATTATTTTTTTTTGGGGGGGGGAGGGGGGTTTGTGCTAGTAGGGAGGATTGGAGGGTATTTGTGCTAGGAGGGGGAAATTGGGGGAGGGGGGGTTTTGTGTTAGGAGGAGGGATGGGGGGGGGGGGATTTGGGCTGGGAGGGGGATTTGGGGTGGGGGGGAGGCTATGTGTACTCGGAGGGGAAATGTGAGGGGTAGAGGATTTGTGTTAGAGGACTGATTTATTTTCGGGGGGTTGTGCTAGTAGGAAGGATTTGAGGGTATTTTGTGCTGGGAGGGAGATTTGGAGTGGGGGGGGGATGTGTACCCGGAGGGTAAATTTGAGGGGTAGAGGATTTATGCTAGGAGGAGTGTTCTTGCTTGGGGAGGGGGGATTTGTGCTAGTAGGGAGGATTGGAGGGTATTTGTGCTAGGAGGAGGAATGGGGAGGATTTGTGCTGGGAGGGGAATTTGGAGTGGGAGGGAGGGGATGTGTACTCGGAGGGGAAATGTGAGGGGTAGAGGATTTGTGTTAGAAGGACTGATTTATTTTCGGGGGGTTGGGCTAGTAGGAAGGATTTGAGGGTATTTGTGCTGGGAGGGAGATTTGGAGTGGGGGGATGTGTACTCGGAGGGGAAATTTGAGGGGTAAAGGACTTGTGCTAGGAGAAATTATTTTTTTTGGGGGGGGGGGGAGGGGGGTTTGTGCTAGTAGGGAGGATTGGAGGGTATTTGTGCTAGGAGGGGGAAATTGGGGGAGGGGGGTTTTGTGCTAGGAGGAGGGATGGGGGGGGGATTTGGGCTGGGAGGGGGATTTGGGGTGGGGGGGGGGGGAGGCGATGTGTACTCGGAGGAGAAATGTAAGGGGTAGAGGATTTGTGCTAGGAGGAGTGTTTTTTTTTTTTTGGTGGGGGGAATTTGGGCTGGGGGATTTGAGGAGAGAGAGGATTTGAGCTGGGAGGAGGGGGTCAAAAATTTCTGCTGGGAGAATGCTCTTACATCTTGGGGGGGGGGCACAATTTGACATGTCCGCCCTGGGCTTTAGATGGCCTTGTCCCAGCACTGCTCCCAGTCATGTGACTTTAATAAAATGTTGATTATTTGATTGGTTGTAGCCCACCCGGCGTTGACCTTTATTGACCAATCGAATCTCTCCTGAACAGAACCGTCCTGGAGTGGAGCGTTTGCTTTGCCCGGCGATGTGGATTTTCTTCTCCCTTTCCTTTCCTAATGAATAAAGAGAAATGCGCGGTGGATGCGACCTCTCCGGGCGCGGCGCTCGGCAGATGAGAGGAATTCGCTCTCATCATCTCGGCAAAATGTCTTTCAGGAAAATGACGGCGCGGAGTTGTTTTAGAGGGACCCCCCTGCCGTGCCGCCCGCTGAGGATTTTTAATAAGGAAAGTCACCCAGGCAGAAAGGTGTTTCCTGTTCTGTACGGCTGAGAGCCTGCCAGCGGGCGGCCCTCTCACTGCCAAGGGCCCGCTGCTTTCATTTTACTCCACCCGGAGTGCCACTGTGAAGATTTGTTGACTGATGCGTGTTGATTTATCATCATTTAGCTGAAAAACAGCTTCAGATTCGGCTTCTTAGAATCTCTCTGAGGCTTCTTGTCCACTGAACCTCAGAGATGGGATACCGGGAACCTCCGGTACGGACCGGGAGAGGTTCCACCAAGGACTGACATTGGGTAGAAAGTCAGGGATCCACCCCTTTGCTATAGGTAGATTGTCACTATACAAAGATGCACCAATCAGCCCACCATAACCCGTCCAGCCATGGATTTCCTCTAGACCTCTGAAGGTACGCTATGGTATCCGACACCAAGACGTCAGCAGCAGATCCTTTAAGTCCTTTAAGTTAAGAGGTGGGGTTTCCATGGATCAGACTTGTTCTTCCAGCACATCCCACAGATGCTCAATTAGACTGAGATCTGGAGAATCTGGAGGCCAAGTCAACACCTTCAACTCGTTGTGTTCCTCAAACCATTCTTGAATTTATCAGACCAGGCCACCTTCTTCCATTATTCTGTGGTCCAGTTCTGATGCTCACTTTTGGCTGTGGACATGGGTCAGCATGGACACCCTGACCGATCTGCGGCTACACACCCCCATACACAACAAACTGGGATGCTCTGTGTGTTCTGACACCTTTCCATCAGAACCAGCATTCACTTTATCAGCAATCTGAGCTCCAGTAGCTCTTATATTGGCTTGGACTACACTGACCAGGCTTCCCCCCCCCCACCTCAATCAAGGAGCCTCCCCCCACGTCCATCAATGAACCTTCCCTCCCCCCCTCCCTCAATGAGCCTTCTCTCCCCACCTCCATCAACTCTCCCCCCCTCACCCCCATTAATGAGCCTTCCCCCCCCCCCTCCGTCAATGAGGCTTCCCTCCCCCCCTCCATCAATGAGCCTTCTCTCCCCACCTCCATCAACTCTCCCCCCCTCACCCCCATTAATGAGCCTTCCCCCCCCCCTCCGTCAATGAGGCTTCCCTCCCCCCCTCCATCAATGAGTCTTCTCTCACCGCCTCCATCAACTCCCCCCCCCCCAACTCCATTAATGAGCCTTCCCCCAACCTCCATCAATGAGCCTTCCCTCCCCACCTCCATCAATTAGCCTCCCTCCCACCTCCATCAATGAGCCTTCCCACCCTCACCTCCAATGAGCCTTCCCTCCCCGTCTCCATCAATGAGGCTACTCCCCCCACCCCCCATCAATGAGCCTTCTAATTAATCTCAAAGGTGTTCTATTGGGTTGAGGTCAGGACTTAGTCACGTTCCTCCACTCCAAACTCGCTCATCCGTGTCTTTATGGACCTTGCTTTGTGCACTGGTCCAAATCATTTGGTGGAGAGGGGATTATGGTGTGGGGGTTGTTTTTCAGGGGTTGGGCTTGGCCCCTTAGTTCCAGTGAAGGGAACTCCTAGGGTGTCAGCATACCAAGACATCTTGGATAATTTCATGCTCCCAAGTTTGTAGGAGGAGTTTGCGGATGGCCCCTCCTTGTTCCAACATGACTGCGCACCAGTGCACAAAGCAAGGTCCATAAAGGCATGGCTGAGCAAGTCTGAGGTAGAGGAACTTGACTGGCCTGCACAGAGTCTTGACCTCAACCCGATAGAACACCTTTGGCATGAATAAGAGCAGATACTGCAAGACAGGTCTTCTCATCCAACATCAGTGTCTGACCTCACAAATGCACTTCTGGAAGAATGGTGAAACATTCCCATAGACACTCCTAAACCTTGTGGACGGCCTTCCCAGAAGAGTTGAAGCTGTTATAGCTGCAAAGGGTGGGCCAACCCAATATTGAACCCTACGGACTAAGACTGGGATGTTATTAAAGTTCATGTGTGTGTAAAGGCAGGTGTCCCAATACTTTTGGTAATATAGTGTATATAGAGAGGCGTCCCAATACTTTTGGCAATATATTGTATATAAAGAGGCGTCCCAATACTTTTGGTAATATAGTGTATATAGAGAGGCGTCCCAATACTTTTGGTAATATAGTGTATATAAAAAGGCATCCCAATACTTTTGGTAATATAGTGTATATAGAGAGGCGTCCCGATACTTTTGGTAATATAGTGTATATAGAGAGGGGTCCCAATACTTTTGGTAATATAGTGTATATAAAAAGGCATCCCAATACTTTTGGTAATATAGTGTATATAGAGAGGCGTCCCGATACTTTTGGTAATATAGTGTATATAGAGAGGCGTCCCAATACTTTTGGTAATATAGTGTATATAGAGAGGCGTCCCGATACTTTTGGTAATATAGTGTATATAGAGAGGCGCCCCAATACTTTTGGTAAAATAGCGTATATAGAGAGGTGTCCCAATACTTTTGGTAAAATAGCGTATATAGAGAGGTGTCCCAATACTTTTGGTAATATAGTGTATATAGAGAGGCGTCCCGATACTTTTGGTAATATAGTGTATATAGAGAGGCGTCCCAATACTTTTGGCAATATAGTGTATATAAAGAGGCGTCCCAATACTTTTGGTAATATAGTGTATATAGAGAGGCGTCCCAATACTTTTGGTAATATAGTGTACATAGAGAGGCGTCCCAATACTTTTGGTAATATAGTGTACATAGAGAGGCGTCCCGATACTTTTGGTAATATAGTGTATATAGAGAGGCGTCCCGATACTTTTGGTAATATAGTGTATATAGAGAGGCGTCCCGATACTTTTGGTAATATAGTGTATATAGAGCGGCGTCCCGATACTTTTGGTAATATAGTGTATATAGAGAGGCGTCCCAATACTTTTGGTAATATAGTGTATATAGAGAGGCGTCCCAATACTTTTGGTAATATAGTGTATATAGAGAGGCGTCCCAATACTTTTGGTAATATAGTGTATATAGAGAGGCGTCCCAATACTTTTGGTAATATAGGGCCGGATTTAAAGAAACTGCAGCTTCAAACATCTATGACGTGTTTCAGTTTCGCCGCGTTCAAATCAATTAACTGGCGCTGCGGCGAATTGGCGAGTAAAACAGCAATAATGAATTCCGCCGTCAGCGGGATTCACTTACGATCGCGGCTTCGCCAATTCGCAAACTTATGTCTTCCTGCTTATAGCAGTTTCACATAGCGATGTGGGCTAGTGGATTAGTGCACACATCACATGTCTGTAATTCATCTCCCTCTGCTGTAGGTTCGAGGCTTACCATCTCCACCTACTTTTTTTATTTTCTTTTTTTGTTTATATTGCTAAAATGGAACGGATTACATCATATATATTGCTAAATAATGTTACACTCAGAAGCGCTTGCAAGCTTACACCATTTTAAGTGTTTTTTTGATCTTGTCTGTGTGTCGAATCGATCTTATGAAGGAAAGTACCAAAGGCAAGTGACCAAACCCCTACCCTACTTCAGGGCAAGATGAAACCTCACAATTTTACCATGGTCTTCTTCCCACATTCCATACAATGTTTAGTTCTTTAGCTATATGTGCTTTTTAGCCTTAACACACTCCATTTTTTCCACCATACAGCTTTATTCTGCACAATAGCTAAGTGCTTTGCAACTTCACTGCAGTTCACAACGTCATGGGTTCAAATCACATCACTACACTTGGGATCTCTTTTCACTCTCATTTTTTTAAACAGTTTTTTTAAACTATCTTGAATTTGGGGGGGGGAGGGGGGTGTCCTACCCAAATTTCAAGCACATCAATGGAAACAACACAATTTTGATTTTATGAGTGTGGTCCTAGTTTTATCGAGATGCAATTCTTTACATATTTACCATGGTTCTTACAATTTCTTGACCAATAAACATAGGTGTCTGATATTGGACTCTCTCCATATTTCAACAACACAGGCCCTCATAGTCCAACACTACATTTGCCTCACACCTCAACACAACACTGATACATCCCTACTCTACATTACAACCCCTCACATCACCAGTACAAGCAGCATGCAAAGTGCAAAACTCCGGCCTTGGCAGCTTAATGGGCCATACACTAACAATTTGTCTAGACTTTTTCCTGTAGACTTAACCAAACCATATAATAGAAGCTCAAACCTCAACACTTTCAATTTGGATGCAATCAGGCAGGCCCTTGCACTACATAGAAAATGTCAATCGGAAGGATAAAGTCTTCTCTAAATCTTACAGTGTGGATGGCCCTTTTGTCTGTAGGCACCCACACAAAACAAAAAAACACATGTTCAATTCTAATGTATTTATTTATTTGAGAATGACAGCAGAAGGAGGGATGCAGCAAAAGAATATTGTCACTCTCCAGTCCGTGTGCCTTTACAGCGCCAGACCACGATCTTTGCTCCATGGCTACGGGATTCTGATGTCTTCCACAACTTCCGGCAGAGTTCAGAATCCATTCTGCACCTCTACCAGCTCATAGGGGACAGGCATGGCAAGGTTGCTGGGCAGCTTCCAAGCCACTTTCGAAGTTCCAGGGTGTTCATGTTGGTCATTGGCCATGTGCCTTACCAAATATCCACTGACCACAAAAGAAAATGAGTGGAGTCCATCAAGGTGGGTTTCTACCACCTACACCCGCAAGCAGTACCACTCCTGGAAAAATAAAACAAAGGATAAGACATTTCATTATGAAAATCACATCTTAATGCCTGTTTGCTTCATTCTGAACTTCATTTAATTTCGACATCACGAGTGAAATAACACATTTTATGCCAACTTACACAAACCAGAAATCATTAATGTAAACATTTGAATACACACCTGTGACGCCAGACAGCCCATCACCACAGGCTTCCCATGGTACGTGCCATGATTCCAAGATGTTGATGTTCTGGAAAATTACAACACCATAAGATACCAAGCAGCCGTTCATGTTATCAATAACTACACAGGTGGCATAGACACAAATAAACACCTGCCAGCTCTTCTCAGCCCTTTACACTATTCACAATACCAACATGTTTATGGTTAGAGGTGCATGTTTTTGCTCAAGTAACACAATTTTACCAATGTTGACTACACTTTATCTACAATGGCAAGTGTCATTGGCAGATGATAATCACCCTCTGTCTCCCTGTGAGTGGCACCTCTGCTAACTAGCTAATTAATACACATGCCCTATCTTGACCGGTTACAGTACTTACATGTAAAGTGGCTAGCAACCAGGGTATTCCGGGTGGCCATACCGGCAGCGGTGCTCCGCCGCCTGGGGGCCGCCGGCTGACGGACCTCTGGCTCCCTCTCCTCCGTCAGCTCCCAAGAATCATCCCGGGCAACGCACATGTTGTGCAACACGCAGCACGCCAGGATGATCTTGGAAGCCTTTGTAGGAGAGTACAGGAGTTCACCCCCAGGCCGGGCCAAGCAGAGAAACCGGGACTTGAGAAGACCTATGGTCAACTCAATGATACTCCGGCTTCTCCGCAAGGCCCTGTTGTAATTCCTCTCTGCTGGGCCCTGGGGGTACCTGATTGGAGCCATCAGCCACGTCAGCTGCGGGTAACCAGCATCCCCTGAAAAATAAGAAAAATATACATTAGTTATTCATATCATGTGACTTTAGATGACTCCTCAAAATGGGAGACAATTAGGCATTTTACTAAACAACCTGCTCGTCTGTTTGCAAAAAATCATATGAAACATCTCAACTCTGTCTAACTGCCTAAATCACTAATACAAATGGGAAAAAGGACACACAAAGTGGTGGGTTTCTCTTGCAAGTTACAACTTGGCCCCTATTCTGTTCCTATTACATTAGCCTAGGTCTTACTTCTGGAATATATCTGCAACTAGAGTGAGGAAACCAATATTGACTCACTTATGCAAAGTACTTTGGGGATATGGCAATACCATTGGAATCATTTGTAGGTTTTCTTTGGGTGGCTAGAGGACACCATTTACACATTGGTTAACCACCTTCATTGGACTCAAAGACAACTTTGCAAATCTTTCTTTTGTGAGCTGCTAAGCTGCTGATCTGGTTGTGTGTGAACAGCCTGACAACTAATAACACATCCATTTTAGGTAGGCTTTGCTTAAATCAGGGTGTACACCGATGTAGCTTATTCCTATGTCTATGTAATCTTACAGTTTATGTTGTTAAGACAAAATACTTTACCAATAAGCCACCCTTCGGGCATTTGTCCACTTTCAAACACCTCGTACAGAGTACTTGTTCTTAACATACTGGAATCATGGCACGACCCTGGGTGACCAGTGTTGACACTCATGATGCGCTGTTTGGCGTCACACACTAATTGGACGTTCACAGAGTGGTACTGCTTGCGGTTCCGGTATTCACTTTCGTGGCTCCTTGGGGGCCTAATGGCTATGTGGGTGCCATCGATTGCCCCTAGGATTTGCGGCATGTGTGCCCGCCGGTAGAAACCCAACTTGACTTCATTCCACTCATTTTCATTCTGTGGCCAGTGGATAAAATTGGGCACTATATCCACTATGGCATTAATGACCAACATGAACACCCTTGAAACTGTGGGCTGGCTAATGCCCATGATACTTCCCGAAGTGGCTTGGAAGCTGCCACGCCCTAAAATATACAAAGTGGCCAGCAATCTGGCCATGCCGGGCACCGCATGGCCGCGCTGTGTGTCCGGGTCAATTTTCTCTGCTATGAGCTGGTAGAGGTGTAGAATAGTTCCTCGCTCGAGCCGGAACTTCCTCCTGACATCAGAATCCCGCAGCTTGTCCAAATAGATCCTTGGAGCAAAAATGCGTGGCTGGCGAGGTAAGGGCACACGGACTGGAGGTGCTGCTGCTGAAGGTGCTGCTGCTGCTGCTGCTGCAGCTTCCCCACCTTCTGCTGCCTCCTGTGCCAGGGCCTCCTCAAACAAGGCACCAATAAATGCCAGCATTGCACCATCTAATGCGTCTGGGATATCGTCCTCCATTTTGAACGCGCAAATTCGCGAATGCGCAGATATATATAGAAACGGCCGCTAATTATCACACCTGTGAGCCAGCTATAAAAGGAGCACATGGCCAATATGGCTGCTGGATGTTATAGATCGATGTTTCTTATGTGCTAGCAAGACCCTGTGACCCACAACCTACATTATCTGGAGGTAAGACAATTGTATCTCTCTCTCCCAAAAAAAAGGAAGGAGACAATTTGTACTTATCTTGGGTGTGCTTAAGTTGTCTATGGTGAATCCCCTCCAACCCACAATAGCTTGGGAACCCCTCAAGTGTCTTTTAATCATTGGCAGTTGGCCCCATGTGCATGTGGTTTGGACATGTGTTTTCTCATGTTTGTTAAAGGTGTGCAGTCTAGATTTGGCATCTAAACCTGCCCCCTTACCTTCCCAGCTTCCAAAGACACCATTTTTGCTTTCCTGATAACTGTAATTTATTATGTGCACGTATGTAGGTCATGCGATTTCTCATGTATGTTTAATGTTTGCAGCCTCCTTTTGCCTATAAAGGATTACACCACCACCACCACCACCACCACTGTGTTTGTGACATTAGGTAAGTGTTTGGAGGGCCTCGTGTGATTTGTACCCCTATGCGTTTTCTTATGTGTTTTTTTTTTACATTTCTTTGCAGCCTCTTCTGCTCTTTAACACCACCACCACCACCACCACCACCACTGTGTTTGTGCCATTAGGTAAGTGTTTGGAGGGCCTCGTGTGATTTGTACCCCTATGAGTTTTCTTATGTGTTTTTTTTTTACATTTCTTTGCAGCCTCTTCTGCTCTTTGCCACCACCACCACCACCACCACCACCACCACCACCACTGTGTTTGTGCCATTAGGTAAGTGTTTGGAGGGCCTCGTGTGATTTGTACCCCTATGAGTTTTCTTATGTGTTTTTTTTTTACATTTCTTTGCAGCCTCTTCTGCTCTTTGCCACCACCACCACCACCACCACCACCACCACCACCACCACCACCACTGTGTTTGTGCCATTAGGTAAGTGTTTGGAGGGCCTCGTGTGATTTGTACCCCTATGAGTTTTCTTATGTGTTTTTTTTTTTACATTTCTTTGCAGCCTCTTCTGCTCTTTGCCACCACCACCACCACCACCACCACCACCACCACTGTGTTTGTGCCATTAGGTAAGTGTTTGGAGGGCCTCGTGTGATTTGTACCCCTATGAGTTTTCTTATGTGTTTTTTTTTTACATTTCTTTGCAGCCTCTTCTGCTCTTTGCCACCACCACCACCACCACCACCACCACCACCACCACCACCACCACTGTGTTTGTGCCATTAGGTAAGTGTTTGGAGGGCCTCGTGTGATTTGTACCCCTATGCGTTTTCTTATGTGTTTTTTTTTTACATTTCTTTGCAGCCTCTTCTGCTCTTTAACACCACCACCACCACCACCACCACCACTGTGTTTGTGCCATTAGGTAAGTGTATGGAGGGCCTCGTGTGATTTGTACCCCTATGAGTTTTCTTATGTGTTTTTTTTTTACATTTCTTTGCAGCCTCTTCTGCTCTTTGCCACCACCACCACCACCACCACCACCACCACCACCACCACTGTGTTTGTGCCATTAGGTAAGTGTTTGGAGGGCCTCGTGTGATTTGTACCCCTATGAGTTTTCTTATGTGTTTTTTTTTTTACATTTCTTTGCAGCCTCTTCTGCTCTTTGCCACCACCACCACCACCACCACCACTGTGTTTGTGCCATTAGGTAAGTGTTTGGAGGGCCTCGTGTGATTTGTACCCCTATGCGTTTTCTTATGTGTTTTTTTTGTACATTTCTTTGCAACCTCTTCTGCTTTTTTTGCCACCACCACCACCACCACCGTGTTTGTGCCATTAGGTAAGTGTTTGGAGGGCCTCGTGTGATTTGTACCCATATGCGTTTTCTTATGTGTTTTTTTTTTTTCCTTTTCTTTGCAGCCTCTTCTGCTCTTTGCCCACTACTACCACCACCACCACGACCAAGTCTGTTTGTGCCATTAGGTAAGTGTGTTCTGTAACTGTTCACTAATTATACTGTATATGAAGAGCAATCTGCAAATCCTGTTTTTTCTGTTTTCTCTTTTGTCATTTCAGATTTAGGAGTTTGGGGCTCTTTGCTGCTGCTGGACAGCCAGATTCTCTGCCCACCTCGTGCTCCCATGGCCCCACCCACTGGAAGGATGAGAAGGGCCAGGGGGGCCAGGGGGGCCAGGGGGGCCAGGGGGGCCAGGGGGGCCAGGGGGGGCAGGGGGGGCAGGGTGGGCAGATCGTCTGGCTCTGGTGTGAGGGAGGCTCCAGCTGTATCCATGAGGGAGTCCACCATCCCCATCCCGGAGGAGGAAGCCGGGGGAGGTGTTAACACACCAAGTGGACAAGCTGGCTCTTCTGACAGTAGTCCTGGAGCGGGTCCGTCCACCAGAGTCAGCTTGTCCACATTAACCCGGCTTCCCCGTTTCACCCACAATCAGTGCTGTGCCCTGGTCCACGCCTATATGGCCAGATATCAGGCGATACATGGGACCAGGGCCGCGTCTTACTCAGTAACAGAGAAGAACAGATTGTGGGATGAAATCCGGGATGCTGTAAATGCACTGGGTGAAGCACCTCGCCACCGTGACAGTGTGCGGAAGAAGGTCAACGACATCTGTGGGTCCGTTCGGAAGAAGCTAATTGCATGGGCTGCGGAGGGTCTTTATGACCGTCAAGGTCGGCTGGATGAACGTGCACGAAGTTCTCTCTGGGATTATCAATTACCTTTCTTGAACATCATAGGACCCGATACCATCTTTCCCAGAGAGGACTTAGATTCGGATGCTTTGCACCGAGGTAGGATATTATCTTGGATGTCAATTGTGTGAGTTGTTTGGAAAAGATTAACTACTATCCTATGTGTGACATTAAGAGAATGTGATACTTGCCCTTCCAATTGTCCTTTTTTTGTTTTCCCCAACCTGCAATTTGTTCATCTGTAGCACGGATCTCAGCCCCTCCACAGCCCATGCAGCTTGGCGAACCAGACGGACTCACAGGTGTTGACATCAGTGCTGACCCTCCTCCTGGTAGGTCCAATATCATACTGTGCCAAACAATGTAGATGTTTTTTTTTGGCCAAGATAGCTCATATTGCTATGTCCTTTACAGAAGATCCGCAGCAGGGAACACACCCAGTGCAGCTAGGCCTGGAGGAAGGTGTTGGTATGTCTAGTCAAATAATGTTTTTTTGAATCTTATTAACCCCATTAACACACATGTTTTTTCTTAGGAAAGAGTGTTGCCTTTTAGATGTTTACCCTGCAAAACACAGTTGACAGCATTAATGGGTGCCGTCATTAGTAGGCAGACCAAGCCTTCTTAACCTTTGGGAGGGTTTAGCAAGTGTCCTATGAGCCCAGGAAAGCACTTTTGAATGTTTGGCCTCAATGCTTCATTCATGAAGCTAGGAGGGCAATCTGGCCATAATCATTACTGACTAAGGTTATGTACTAAACATGTTTTTTTTTTTTTTTTTTAAAAGAACATCAGGCCCCTCTTGACGTTGCAGCTGGAGTTGGATCAGGAGCTGGCGACGATTCTGCATCCAGTGCTGTGGTATGTGATATAAGGGAACAAGGTGCACATGTAACATTTCAATGGTAGCATTGATTTTGGACTAGATGTGGCTTACATTGTGTGTGTTAAATTAGTGCTAGGACATTCTGACGATGCACCAGCACAACAAGAGTTCTATCTTGAACATCAGGGAATTATGTTATAATTTGGTGTGCCACTAATGTTCCAAAAACATCCAGGATCTTTAAAGTCCGGCCCGTCTTTGATTTTCCAGGTCCAAATTCATGGGTATCGTTTGGTTGGGTTGTCCTCTAGCCGATTGATGGCAAGATTTTAGACAACATACGTAGATGTATAAAGTCATTGGTGTAGTAACAGATTTACCAAAAGCATAAACAACCTACCACACCAGGGTTAATTGGGAACACCTTCATGTTGAATCTTTTTTGCCTTTGTCATATTAGTCCTACCAATATAATATGTACCCATTATCAGAAGTGTTGCTAGCTTGGATAATCTTACAATGAACAAGTACTCATTAGAAGCACATCAAACTTTTCAACGTTCTGCTTGGGGTGTTAAGTTGTCAAACTAATCTGAAATATTTAGTCATGATGTTTGATAATGATTTGGTCTATTTCTTCTGCTTTCAGGTAGCCTTAGATGCAGAGGGATTGTCACCTACCCAACTTCGTCCATCTATGCTGGATGTAGCCGAGAGGCTGCTTGATGAGTATCAGGTCCAAAATGAGTTAAGGAGGCGTACTCAGCAATCTACTGAGGCAGTACGTCTGCTCGGGCTCATACAGGAATCTGTAGCAACAATGGTACAGGTTCACCAGGATATGTTACAGGTTCAACAGGATATGCGTAACAGCTTGGTAAGTTTAGCAGACCAGCATCAACGGGATCGGCAAAGTGTTGACACTCAGGTGCTGGCCACACGCCAATGCCTGTTTGGATCTGAAGATGCCCCATTGGCAGAGCCCTCCCAAACATCTCACTCACCTGCCACTGCAGGTTGTGGTAGTGGGAGGGTAATGCCAGTGTTGGCCACTTGTCAGGCAGCTGGGGATGGGACAATTCCTCCTGTAGCCACTCCTAGCACTTCACACTCCGTTCGGACTCCCACACCCCTCAATGAGCAATCCTCCTGCACAACCTCAATGCGCACTGGTTCCACAGTACCCCTTCCACCTGACTACATTCCCTCCACACCTTTATCACTTCACTCCTCCCCAGGCCGTTCTTCTTTTTTGTCACCAATGCGACATGTCGTTTGCCCCCGCACCGTGGACCACAACAACCAATCAACCACCACTCCCCACACATCTTCACAACCCTTGCACCACCAGCAGCATCAAATAGCCTTGGAGCAGCAACGATCCCATCTCATGGTAATGGCACACGTTACCCAAATTCTTAGGCTGAGCACAGAGCAGATGGGACTATTGGCACAAGATCTTCAGTCTGGGACATTTCCAGGGTTCAACACCCTGCATCAGCAGCAGCCTCAGACACAAGATCTGATTCTAATGGGCCACTTTACCAGAACTCTAAGGCTAACCCCAGAGCAGATGGGACTATTGGCCCACCATTTGATGGCAGGAACCTTTCCATTGCTCACCACACTGCTTCAGTCACCACCACCACCACCAACTTAATTTCTTTTTTTTTTTTTTTTTGGGTTTTGTTAATGATTGTTACATTGGCCAATTTGTGGGGCCATTTTTTTTTTAAATTTGAGGGTGGCACAATATGATTTCTTATAGTGCTTTTTTTGGGGATGAAATAAAATTTTATGCAAAATGATTAGTTTGTGTTTGCTCTTTGGTTTTTTAGGAGTGTTGGTGGCCAAGTAATGGCCCTGGTTAATGTAGGCATTTATACACACGTGCTTCTCGATCTCCAAACATATGATTTCATGTAAATTTAGATAACTCAATGTTCACATAACGACCCAAGAAAAGGTCTCCCTTCAAATGTAGCTTCAAAACAAGTCTCAAGGCTAACATAAACCAAAGCCAACATACTAACAATTACAGACCACACCACTCAAGTAAACAAATACAACACAAAAGACATTCGATGTGTACACCAAAAAGAAAACTTGGGTAATAAAATAAATGTTTTAATAACACATGTGGGTGTCTACCAACTGTAGCGTACAAAAAATATATTACAATATATAATAGAATGAACTAAATTGCCAATGTAACATTTGTGTTGCAAAGAGCAACATACTTAAATTTAATTTAGATAAACATTTTAAACATTTTTTATGTTTTGACATCATTTTTTGGAAGGTTTTCACAAAAACAATTCTTTTTTGTAAACATTTTTGGTTTTGTCGGTTGCCATAAAAACAACAAGGCTTATTTGTAAACATTTGTGGTTTTGTCGGTTGCCATAAAAACAACAAGGCTTTTTTGTAAACATTTTTGGTTTTGTCGGTTGCCATAAAAACAACAAGGCTTATTTGTAAACATTTGTGGTTTTGTCCGTTGCCATAAAAACAACAAGGCTTTTTTGTAAACATTTTTGGTTTTGTCGGTTGCCATAAAAACAACAAGGCTTTTTTGTAAACATTTGTGGTTTTGTCCGTTGCCATAAAAACAACAAGGCTTTTTTGTAAACATTTTTGGTTTTGTCGGTTGCCATAAAAACAACAAGGCTTTTTTGTAAACATTTGTGGTTTTGTCCGTTGCCATAAAAACAACAAGGCTTTTTTGTAAACATTTTTGGTTTAGTTTGTTACCAAAAACAACAAGGCTTATTTGTAAACATTTTTGGTTTTGTCCGTTGCCATAAAAACAACAAGGCTTATTTGTAAACATTTGTGGTTTTGTCCGTTGCCATAAAAACAACAAGGCTTTTTTGTAAACATTTTTGGTTTAGTTTGTTACCAAAAACAACAAGGCTTTTTTGTAAACATTTGTGGTTTTGTCCGTTGCCATAAAAACAACAAGGCTTTTTTGTAAACATTTTTGGTTTAGTTTGTTACCAAAAACAACAAGGCTTTTTTGTAAACATTTGTGGTTTTGTCGGTTGCCATAAAAACAACAAGGCTTTTTTGTAAACATTTGTGGTTTTGTCCGTTGCCATAAAAACAACAAGGCTTTTTTGTAAACATTTTTGGTTTAGTTTGTTACCAAAAACAACAAGGCTTTTTTGTAAACATTTGTGGTTTTGTCCGTTGCCATAAAAACAACAAGGCTTTTTTGTAAACATTTTTGGTTTTGTCGGTTGCCATAAAAACAACAAGGCTTATTTGTAAACATTTGTGGTTTTGTCGGTTGCCATAAAAACAACAAGGCTTTTTTGTAAACATTTTTGGTTTTGTCGGTTGCCATAAAAACAACAAGGCTTATTTGTAAACATTTGTGGTTTTGTCCGTTGCCATAAAAACAACAAGGCTTTTTTGTAAACATTTTTGGTTTTGTCGGTTGCCATAAAAACAACAAGGCTTTTTTGTAAACATTTGTGGTTTTGTCCGTTGCCATAAAAACAACAAGGCTTTTTTGTAAACATTTTTGGTTTTGTCGGTTGCCATAAAAACAACAAGGCTTTTTTGTAAACATTTGTGGTTTTGTCCGTTGCCATAAAAACAACAAGGCTTTTTTGTAAACATTTTTGGTTTAGTTTGTTACCAAAAACAACAAGGCTTATTTGTAAACATTTTTGGTTTTGTCCGTTGCCATAAAAACAACAAGGCTTATTTGTAAACATTTGTGGTTTTGTCCGTTGCCATAAAAACAACAAGGCTTTTTTGTAAACATTTTTGGTTTAGTTTGTTACCAAAAACAACAAGGCTTTTTTGTAAACATTTGTGGTTTTGTCCGTTGCCATAAAAACAACAAGGCTTTTTTGTAAACATTTTTGGTTTAGTTTGTTACCAAAAACAACAAGGCTTTTTTGTAAACATTTGTGGTTTTGTCGGTTGCCATAAAAACAACAAGGCTTTTTTGTAAACATTTGTGGTTTTGTCCGTTGCCATAAAAACAACAAGGCTTTTTTGTAAACATTTTTGGTTTAGTTTGTTACCAAAAACAACAAGGCTTTTTTGTAAACATTTGTGGTTTTGTCCGTTGCCATAAAAACAACAAGGCTTTTTTGTAAACATTTTTGGTTTTGTCGGTTGCCATAAAAACAACAAGGCTTATTTGTAAACATTTGTGGTTTTGTCGGTTGCCATAAAAACAACAAGGCTTTTTTGTAAACATTTTTGGTTTTGTCGGTTGCCATAAAAACAACAAGGCTTATTTGTAAACATTTGTGGTTTTGTCCGTTGCCATAAAAACAACAAGGCTTTTTTGTAAACATTTTTGGTTTTGTCGGTTGCCATAAAAACAACAAGGCTTTTTTGTAAACATTTTTGGTTTTGTCGGTTGCCATAAAAACAACAAGGCTTTTTTGTAAACATTTGTGGTTTTGTCCGTTGCCATAAAAACAACAAGGCTTTTTTGTAAACATTTTTGGTTTTGTCGGTTGCCATAAAAACAACAAGGCTTTTTTGTAAACATTTGTGGTTTTGTCCGTTGCCATAAAAACAACAAGGCTTTTTTGTAAACATTTTTGGTTTAGTTTGTTACCAAAAACAACAAGGCTTATTTGTAAACATTTTTGGTTTTGTCCGTTGCCATAAAAACAACAAGGCTTATTTGTAAACATTTGTGGTTTTGTCCGTTGCCATAAAAACAACAAGGCTTTTTTGTAAACATTTTTGGTTTAGTTTGTTACCAAAAACAACAAGGCTTTTTTGTAAACATTTGTGGTTTTGTCCGTTGCCATAAAAACAACAAGGCTTTTTTGTAAACATTTTTGGTTTAGTTTGTTACCAAAAACAACAAGGCTTTTTTGTAAACATTTGTGGTTTTGTCGGTTGCCATAAAAACAACAAGGCTTTTTTGTAAACATTTGTGGTTTTGTCCGTTGCCATAAAAACAACAAGGCTTTTTTGTAAACATTTTTGGTTTAGTTTGTTACCAAAAACAACAAGGCTTTTTTGTAAACATTTGTGGTTTTGTCCGTTGCCATAAAAACAACAAGGCTTTTTTGTAAACATTTTTGGTTTTGTCGGTTGCCATAAAAACAACAAGGCTTTTTTGTAAACATTTTTTTTTTGGTTGCCAAAAACAAGGCTTTTTTTTTTTTTTTTTTGGTTTTTTTGGGTCCCCAAAAAAAGGGTTTTTTATAAATTTTTATATTTTTTTTGGTTGCCAAAAACAAGGCTTTTTTTGTTTTTTTTTTGGTTTTTTTGGGTCCCCAAAAAAAGGGTTTTTTATAAATTTTTATATTTTTTTTGGTTGCCAAAAACAAGGCTTTTTTTTGTTTTTTTTTTTTTTTGGGTCCCCAAAAAAAGGGTTTTTTATAATTTTTTATATTTTTTTTGGTTGCCAAAAACAAGGCTTTTTTTGTTTTTTTTTTTTTTTGGGTCCCCAAAAAAAGGGTTTTTTATAATTTTTTATATTTTTTTTGGTTGCCAAAAACAAGGCTTTTTTTGTTTTTTTTTTTTTTTTGGGTCCCCAAAAAAAGGGTTTTTTATAATTTTTTATATTTTTTTTGGTTGCCAAAAACAAGGCTTTTTTTGTTTTTTTTTTTTTTTTGGGTCCCCAAAAAAAGGGTTTTTTATAATTTTTTATATTTTTTTTGGTTGCCAAAAACAAGGCTTTTTTTGTTTTTTTTTTTTTTTTGGGTCCCCAAAAAAAGGGTTTTTTATAATTTTTTATATTTTTTTTGGTTGCCAAAAACAAGGCTTTTTTTTTTTTTTTTTGGGTCCCAAAAAAAGGGTTTTTTTTTAAACTGTTTTTGATTTTTTTGTTAGATTTTTGTTTATAATGGGCAACAATTACAAATGTCACATTTCTTTGTGTTGCAACGTGCAACATAAGTAAACAAACCACAAAAAAAAAAATACTAGGATCTTTTTAAAGGTGTGACATTCCTAACGAATGGCTCCTTAGGGTCTGGATCCACGCCACAAAGGTGTTCCAAATATAGAATTCGGTCTCCGCACCACCTCATATAATCCAGGAGGACCTCGTAGGTGAGGTGGGTGTGCCCTGGGTAGAAAAAAACATGACAATTAGTTTTAGGCAAAATGATCCAAACAAGGATTGTAATTAATGTGCCTCAACAAATATGCTTAGGAGTCTATTGGTTGGCTTTTATCAACACTCTGAAGCAAATATGCTAAATTGCTGTTGTAAACCTTAAACTCAAACTTTCACAGCAAATTGTTCAAAAGGTTACATAAGATGGCTTGGAATGTTAGTAGCAGTTCCACCAAAGCTAAGTAAAATGCTTTTCTGCATGTAAACACAAGCAATAATTTTGAAGAATGTAAGGTGTTTTGGGTTCAATTGGTCAACACGATACATGTGCACACATTTATCTCTATCACCATTGGAATCTGTGGAGCGTTCTCTCTCACTCTTACTGTCTATAGATTGAACCTGACACATAGTAGAGACTCACCCTTAGGAATTTTGAGGGCCAGTTCTGGACGGAGCAGATGTGTCTGCTCCCCTGATCTCCTTTCCGCCATCCCAGCTGTGTTAAGAGAGAAGAAAAAGTTTATCAACAAATGGACTCACGCTAACTGTAGGTTACGCAGTCATGAAAACGCTCTAACACCCACTCATTACCCCTCCACATTTCCCTGAAAGTTTTATTTAGACATTGATATGGTGGTGATGCAGATTTGTACAGTGCAAGCGTCATTCTTCTGGGTGAAGCTTGTAGCGTTAAGGATACGTACTCCCTGCTTTTGTGCTGATTGTGTTTTTCTGATGTTTTTGGTGCCTCAGCCCTGCCTGTTCTAAGTGTTGGAAACATATCATTTTGGGAGGGCTGCGGAAAACTAATCAGGTTAGACTTACACTCTCTAGGTTTTTGGGGACAAGAGAAATAACAATCCTCCTTTTTACATGGCCCCTGTACACACCTCTAGGCACCTCCCTCCTGTTGGTTGACCCCACAGCAGGCAGCTTGCTATGGAGGCACATGAGATGAAGCCAAGCACCCTGTGCCTGTTCAGGCACTAGGCTGTGAGCCAGCCTTGCCCCCCTCCCTTCCAATGGTCTCAATGATTAGGAGTGACAGCATCAGGAGGCAATATTGGCATGCTGTCACCTCAGTTAAGGAGGAGGGGGAGTCTGTTCCAGACAAGTATTAGTGCAAAAATTTGGACCGTAAAAAATGGTCCCAGTAAGTCTTAGGGGGAATATGCACACCTATCACTTGGAATACTAATGCATAGAATGCATTCACATAAAGAACCCGCTGCCTTTAGAACAACTTGAAGCCTGAGCGGGGACATACACAGTTAGCATTTCTCCACTTACTAAGTAGACACATTACTGGAAAAGCACACAACTTACCATCATCAGGTTTTTTTGGGGCCCCTGAAGTGGATGGCGTGGCTGGCTCTGGAGAAACTGCACAAAAAGAACACAAATTGTGAACTGGAATGTGGTACATTACCGAGGAAGAGTATTTATGAAAGATTGACAAACACACATTTTCAGTGTTGACTAAATCAGGACATGATTAAATTACAATGTCCCCTAAAAATTTACAAGTACAAAGCACACCATTTCCAATGTAGAGAAACTAACACCAATTTAGAATAGGGTGGCTTGAGATAACTTACAAAAGATAACATGTCCTGTAAAGCTCCCCAAAACCACCTTTCAAACATGAAGGTTAAGCAAGAGTGTTTCATGACCAACCTTCCTGTCACATATAGCAAAACTACACTTGCTTTGACTCCAACTTAGATTATCCTAGATACACATCATCCTAGCACACACAATTCATGTGAGAATCTAATTTTAGGTACTTACAGACTAGTTCAGGGGAGCCTGGAGTGGGGGAGGATGGGGGAGACCCTACATGGGGGGATGGTGTCCCTTCATGGGGGGATGGCGTTGTATCTCCTAGAAACACAAAGACACAAATACAATCCTTGAACAAAAGCTATTTGATAAAGGCACACAGAAAGTAGTCTGGAAACATTGAAGGTAGTAGTTACAGTGGACTGGGTAAGCAGTGGCCCCTCTTCCCCAGTCCTCCACAACAAACATCCTCAATGTCAGCTGCTACAAAACCCCAATGTCAAAATATATATATTACAGCCCTTATATTTACCAGGACACATTGAACACACAAACACATGTAGAATACTTACTTCCCCTTTGAGGAGAGCCCAGGTCCTCATCCGAGTCGGACAAATTGGCCTCTTCTTGGCCAACAGTTTGTTCCTGGCCCGGATCCAGGCGACTCGGCCCTGCCTGAGGCTCCTCTCTTGCTGAAGTTACATCAACCACAAAAGAAAACAAAACAAACAATCATTCCTCCAAGTTCGACCTAATACACAACACACCAGCACATCCACATTACTTACAGGGGGCCTGAGAAGGCTGAGCCGCAACATCCTGATCACTGGTTTCTAAAATAAAAGAAAAACATTATATATTATTTATGGACACAAATAGGCAGTAACCTCTCATCATGCTAGCACCATACTCAATGCCCCTACAATTCAGAACATAGAAGTGCACTTACACCAATGAGATGCATTGACCATGTTTTAAAACAGGAGGGCACCATGCAAATTAAGCGGGCGCCTAAGGCCTCGCACCTACAGGGGCCTTGCGGCCAGTGGCGGAGCACCAACATTTCGAAGGGCGCAGTCAGGGAAATCTCCCAAGTAAAAGATTGCTTTCAATCCTCGGATCAAAAAGTTGCAGCAGTGTGCTGCAGTCCCTTCACTGCGTCTGCCAGGTGTCTGTTGTCCGCTGACACTTACTCCTCCTTCTCTGCCTGGGGATTGGCCGTCTGATCATGTTATCCTAAGATGTGGAGGAATCGGTAGGTGTGTACCTGCACCAGTAGGAAGTGACTGGCCGGTCAACTCACTCTGCTATCATCAGTTGTTGCTCTGGGAGGAGAGCTCCGCCCTGGACCCGGAACATACAGGTAACCAGGCCCAGACTTGATATTTTGCAGGCTGGTCATAGATTTGTTGTGTCCACTATGCAAAGTGGTTGAGTAGCCCCAGGGAAGTTGGAAGAGTCTGAAAATGGTTGGTGGAGGAGGAGGAGAAGAAGGCCCTGGGTGGCTGGGGGACAAGGAGAGGGCCCCTGGGGGTTTTCTAGAGGAGGAAAGATCCACAATGACGCCAGAGTCAATTGCCAAGGAAGAGAGTGGAGCTGAGCAAGTCCTGCCTATCTGACATGAAAGCCAAACATGGTGTAGATGGAGCCCTTTGCCCTACACAATGACAGCACCAGAGGTGGAAGGTGAGTGGTAGCGGGTCTTTGACATTATAGAGCATATGGACTCTGTCCATTATTGGTAGTTTTGTTTGGAGTTGTCCTTTAGATGTTTAACTGTGTTGTTTTTGACCCGAGCTGTGAGGGACTGAGGTATGACAGCCCACTATGCTGAGACTTATAGTGCCCTAGAATGTTGAGGACTGAGGAATCCTTAGTCCCTAACAGAGGGCACTACAAGTCTTAGCATAGCAGGCAGTATTTCCTCATTCCCCTACAGAGAGGATTACAAGTCCAAGCAGGTAGCCTTCTGCAGTGGGACTTGTTGTGCCCTTGACTGTGGTGGACTGAGGAAGGGAAGTGTAAGAGGGTCTCTGTAAGCTCAGATGTATGGGGGAGCTTTGGGGAACACAGAGTTCCCTTTTACACCAGAGTCCCCAGCTTCCCCCCTCAAATAATGGTTCCCAAACTCTCCTTATATCAGAGTCTTCACACTTCCCTCTTACAGTGTAGTAAGTCTGGAGACTCCGATGTAAAGGGGGCTCTGTAAAATGTGATTAGAGATTAGAAATTTCTAACATTTTTATTTTCTACTTACGATCCACAATTTTCAGCTGCTCAAATGGCTCGCTGCCTCTGACTGCATATTGGAGTGTGGCCGTCCTCCTCCTCCCCTTCTTCACCAAAAGCACAAGAGGGTGCCGTCCGTCCGCTTTGGCTAGAAGCAGAAGAAAAAAAAAAACATAAAAAATACGAATGTACATAGTAGTATTAAAGGTTGTGAAGAGACACTTGATGGAGGTAGGAAAGGTAGGAGCGAGAGGGAGGGGGGGGGGGGGTGTTGGTATTAGTGTTGTTGCATAGCTAAACACATGTCCACCTACCCAAAAAATTGTAACCTATCTGGTCACATGTAATGTATATTTTTACTTACCGGAGATTTGCTCCACAGCCTTTAGCAGGAGCCTGGGTGAGCGCCTTTTGGCATCACTCCAGGCCCGCTGCAGATCCACTATCTCAGGCAGGAACTGAAATCTCCGCTGCAGCCTCATCCGGAGACGACACATCATCTTGTGCTTTTGGTGAAGATGCGTATAAACTTTATCATACCCCCAGAGGAGGAGGAGCTGTGGAAAGAGCAGTGTATGTTTGAGTCCAAGTATGTCCAAAATAGTACAGTCTTCAAATAACATGCTAGGTCGTCTTTGAGATATTGTAGAACAAAGAATTCCATTTCTGGTGATACATATACATCGATGTCCAAATCTACCTCCATGACATAGGTTGCCCCACACTGGTGATTTCCTCTACATGATATAGCCATTTTCTCAATTGGCCTTTCATGACACACCCAGGGCCGCCAT